>NW_015638974.1:262343-307664 GCF_001515625.1 Sinocyclocheilus rhinocerous | reverse complement strand
CCAGTCCAGTCTGTGCTGAAACGCTACTGTCAATCAAACTATCGTGGGAGGGGCCTGTTTTTGTGACGTCACACAGACAGGCATCTGAGATCGGCTCAATTTGAGAAAGGGGTAAAGATTTGAGTAGATTAAAAAAAAAAACACTGGGTGGATAATTTTCATTATAGGGTGGCTGTGTACACTGCCAACACATATTTCAGTTCAAACAACTTGTAAAAGTGCATGTAGCATCCTATGACCTCTTTAAATTATTAAACTGAAAATGTCATCACACCATTTTACCAAAAGCTTTAATTGACATGTCCTATTTGCCTGTCTGTGGGTGAGAGTGACGCAGTGAGAGAGTGATTGTTTCAGACAGAACACAGAACGAAGGTTCTGATATCTTACAGTGTGTGATTATCACTGTCAGTTCTGCTTTCACACTGTCTGATCACATCTTATGCCTGTCAGCCTGCACTATTCAGTGGAGCCAAAAACACCATTTTACACACACCGCTTCAGTTCTTGCTCTAAATATGCTCAAAGCATCCTTCATTTCAAGAATGACTGGCAGTCTTAAATTGTAAACAGTCTTAAATAGTTTCTTTAGTTTTAAAGAAGTATGTATGGAGAGTGTATGAATGCATGAATGTGTGTGTGTTTCATGGCATCTCTAACCTGTGTCTCCCCAGCCTGTGATGTAGCAGTTGGCAATGCCCTTTGGCACTCTTTCCCTCCGTCCTATTTGCCTGTCTGTGGGTGAGAGTGACGCAGTGAGAGAGTGATTGTTTCAGACAGAACACAGAACGAAGGTTCTGATATCTTACAGTGTGTGATTATCACTGTCAGTTCTGCTTTCACACTGTCTGATCACATCTTATGCCTGTCAGCCTGCACTATTCAGTGGAGCCAAAAACACCATTTTACACACACCGCTTCAGTTCTTGCTCTAAATATGCTCAAAGCATCCTTCATTTCAAGAATGACTGGCAGTCTTAAATTGTAAACAGTCTTAAATAGTTTCTTTAGTTTTAAAGAAGTATGTATGGAGAGTGTATGAATGCATGAATGTGTGTGTGTTTCATGGCATCTCTAACCTGTGTCTCCCCAGCCTGTGATGTAGCAGTTGGCAATGCCCTTTGGCACTCTTTCCCTCCGCATTGGCATGCAGGCGGGCAGCACGGAGCGGCTCAGCGTGACGCAGTGGCCCGTGACACCCCGGTGAGCTCTGTGGCCAGACACGCGCACCAGTGCCAGGTCGTAGTCATTGCTGTCAGCGCGGTAGCGCGGGTGAAGGACGATCTTCTCCACGCCATACTCCTCCTCATACTCCTCAGGAACCAAAGAGTGATAATCACCCACACGAACCTTATACAGCCCAATGCTGTTACCGTACCTAAGAAAGAGCACATACCAGACCCATAACTAAACCTCAGGCTAGTGACTGTCAGGTATATTGGTAAGACCTCACTAACTGCCCAATAACCATGACTAGTTTTTAACAGATGGTGATTAACAGAACTGTTTGATTAACTAGGTGATTAACAGAACTGTTTTATGCACAATATATTGTTACCATATTTGTTATCGACAGATATTAAGAGGTTATTTTTATTTAAGGTGGATACTGGATATACACTAAAAAGTTTGTTGTCGTAAGATTAAAAAAAAAAAAAAAGGTTAATGTTATTCAGCAAGAATGCATTAAATTGATCAAAAGTGACAAGCATTTACAATTTTCTATTTCAAATAAATGCTTTTCTTTTGAACTTTCTATTCAACGACTCTTAAGAAAATGTATTACAGTTTCTACAAAAAAATATTAACCAGAAGAAAAGTTTCTTTAGCACCAAATCAGTATATTTGAATGATTTCTAATGTATCATGTGACACTGAAGACTGTAATATTAATGCTGAAAATTCAGCCTTTCCACCATGGCATATATATATATATATTTCTATATATATTTCTATATATATATATTTCTAGTCAACAATTCTGTGTTTTTCTGTCAATATGGGGTGCTGTGTGTACATTAATGAGGAAAAAAAATTAACTTAAATGATTTTAGCAAATGGCTGCAATATAACAAAGAGTGAAAAATTTAAGGGGGTCTGAATACTTTCCGTACCCACTGTATATATTTCTATATATATATATATTTCTATATATATATATTGAAATAGAAAACAATTATTTTAAATTGTAATATTTCACAATATATATGTTTTTTACTGCATTGTTGTTTTTTTATAAATGCAGCTTTGCTGAGCATATAAAACTTGTAAAGCATTTGAAAATCTTACGGACCCCCAACTTTTGAACTGTAGTGTATATCAGACAATAATAGATATTTGTGCAAGCTTATTCACTATTTGAGTTTTATCTAGATTTGATCTATTTTATCTAGATTACCTTTGCCATCATCTAACACTCACTTAAGGTTAAAAACATTAATAACACTGTTTAATGTATTTTTTAAATCTTAAAATGAATATGTTTTCAAAATGAATTTTGCAATTGTGAAAATTCACTTGTAGCATTTAAAATGACTGATTTTGGGGTTTAGTGTTTTATTTTTCATTTATTTAAGCAAAATAGCATAGGCCATTATCATTGCTATAAAGCCTAATAAAGTAATAAAATAAAAGAGAGAGAGAGGGCATACAAACAGAACACATTCAGCAAGACTGAATGCAACTGAACCGAACACAGTGAATTTATCTTCAGACATGGATAAGGGACACAGCACAGCAGTGTAACACATTATCAGAGGATGATTTATGACTTTTCGATGTGCCACTCACAAACGCCCTCACATGACAAATCAGGTCCCTTCCTCAGGAAGTTCATGTCAGCCGATCTTATGGACCCAAAGCCGAACCATGTGCACTCACACACACAAACACACGCTTACAAAACCACACTCACAGTCAGTTGGTGAAAACAGATATACAGGAAGTTTTCTTTCTCCATAAACCCAACACCATGACATCACACCCACAAAGGTCTTCGCATGAAAGGGAAAGTCTCCAGTGCTTGCCCGTCTTTAATACTGTAAGCTTTCTTTACTGGTGAGACATATCTCTTCAAAGAAAGTTTTCAAACTAGGGTCTGAGGAACCCAAAGGGGCTACAAGGGGACCAATGGAAACATTAAAAACGGGGGGGGATTAAAGTATATATTATTATATAATAAATTTCATATAAATAATATATATTTAAATATATAAATACATAAAAGTACAAAAAATAATATAAATGAAATAAAAGATAAGAAAATCATGTGACATTCACATTTAACATATTCACATTTAAATTTGATTGACAACCGGTTTTATTTTTCTCATTATTTTTCTTATTTTTTTATACATATAACAGTATTCTAATGATGTGTGCAATGTCTGCTAATTTAATAGTACATAAATATTTTCTAAATATTTTGAAAAATACTGAAATATTTAATACAATATTTTTGTACATATATATATATATTTTTTTTTTTGTGTGTGTACAAATGTTTCTTTATAACCATGAAAATATGCACAAATATACTGTAGATGACAATATTTTAATAAGGGGGTCCCTTGTAATAGGATTCTTCTATTTGGTTTTTTTTTTTTTTTTTTTTAAGCTTGAAAACCCCTGTCATAGAATACTATATATACTGTGTGTGTGTGTGCCTCCTGTCTGCTTGTTAGTGATTGAAACCATTGCTGTGTAACGGAAATATGTATGTTGTGCCAGAGAGAGAGACCGCAGTGTCCCATTACACAGTCAGGTCTTTTCTGGAAAAGGATCTGCCCAGTCCGGAATGACACTCTTGGTCTGGCAGCAGGATCAGCAGCACATTCCCAAAGCCTCGTTCTGGAAAGAGCAGTTCTGAGCCTGACACTGTATATATTACACTTCTAAGACTCACAATCAACTTTAATCCTTACTGTAGTGCTGATCTGAATGAGGTTATTAAAAGGTTATTCCGTCTGAAACACGGCCAAGCAGGCAGCGCTCCGACATGCTGCACTTGAACCCAACTTTGAATCTGGATCATCTTCCAATAACTACAACCACCCATTCTCTTAGAGTTAGCGGTTACCTCTCCACCATCTTATGACCAGTAGTCTATTATAAAATGTATTTTATTTTGATAATGATAATGAATCAGTTATGAATAACTTACAGTTATGAGTTTATTTGATTAAAAAAATACAGTAAAAACACCGCAATATTGCTTAATATTGTTACAATTTAAAATAACTGTTTTGTATTTTAAAATGTCATTTATTTCTGTGATCAAAGCTGAATTTTCAGCATCATTACTCTAGTCTTCAGTGTCACATGATCTTCAGAAATCATTCTAATATGCTGATTTGCTGCTCAAGAAACATTTCTGATTAGTATCAATGTTATTATAAAGTTGAAAACAACTGCATTTATTTTAAATAAAAATCTTTTGTAACATTATAAATGTCTTTACTTTTGATCACTTTAATGGATCCTTGCTATATCATTTTCTATTAAAAAAATCTTACTGACCCCGAACTAAAGTGGTGACCTGCGATTTCCACCTGATTTAACCTATCAAATGTATTGGTATAAATTTATGTATTTAGGTTTATACAGCAATGTTAAATAACATTTTTTGACCAGTTAACTGAGATGTTACAGTTTTTAGGTTACCTTTTTTTTTTTTCAGTGTGCGTTCATATATTATAAAACTTTTCATGACTTTCCTTTCTTTTACTTTTAAAGTTTGTAGTTCAACTAATGACTATTTTAGGCCTGGAAATCACAATTTTAAATGTTAAACTTCTAACAGCATTACTAAATTATTCGTTTTTTTAAAGATTAACTTTAAATGAGCATTGTTAATCTGACATCAAATGGAATTTAAATGTAGAAATAGGAGAAATGAGCTTTCACAATGAAATATCTCATTTCAGCTGATATGAAAATAAAAATCTATAACCGGCCGATAACCGATAAAGTAGTTCAGTACTCTATGAATCGGTAGCTCACCACACATTTGCTGACTTGTCAAGCTGGATCTGTTGACAGCTCTCAAACTCTTCCGTTGTACATTATGGCAGTTCCGTCATTAGGGCTGACTTTAGCGTATTGCTTTCCAAATCCTTTAATACCACGCCGGTTGTAACCCCAGAGTTTAATTAATGTTGGCCAACAACTGGGCACACAGCATAAAAATAGTTTAGCGCTAATGTGTGTGTGTGTGTGTGTGTTTGTACATGTTATTTTTGCACAAATGTCATGTAACCCTCCGTAAACTCGGAAGTGAGAGACTAACTTTAGTCCTCTTGAGCTAAATGATCTCAAATGATTTAAAACAACTGTTATGCTGTTCTGCATGCTATTAATTGCATTCTTGAAAAATTGAGTGTATGTGTCTGAGGAATAAGAGGGAGGGGGCCACAAAGCTATCTAGATTTATAGCTCTGTGTGTGTGTGTGTGTGTGTGTGTGAAGGAGAGCATGTAACTAGAGGAAACTTTAGCAGTAGTCTGATGTCATGGATCATATTTTGAAGGCTCAGTGCTTGGACTGGTTGATAAAAAACAGATTCAATCGTACTTAAAACGCTCGCACTGCCAAAGTCTCTACTAAGACCCTATTTTTTAAATGAAACCCTAAATGATTTAGGAAACTGCCACTAACGTACATTTTTCACAGTAATGTGGAAGTGCACCACAGGTCTGAACTGAACTGAAGACAGATCATTTACCAGACTGGTACTTATGGGAAGCAGGAAGTGTTTGTGTGGACATGTTTTTATTGCTTTTCCTCTGGCCTACTATTATTATTCTTCCTTAATGTGAACAGCTATAACATTTTATCCCTCCGGTGAAAACTCATCAAACGATGCATGAAGGGTCTGTGGCTAATTGCATGTAGTGTAATTTTGGGATGGATGGGATGTTCCATTGCCTAGCAACAGGCGCTCAAGTTTACAATATTCAAAACATCAGCCCTGCAGCCCTGTTTGAGCTTGAGACTTAAGATTTCTCTTGAGAGTTTGTCCTTATCCATAATATCTGACTTTATTTCTTTATTTTAAATTATTACTTTGGGCATTTAGCTCCCGTGGATCTACAAATGTGAGATTTCAATGCAAGTCCATAGACAGTTAAATGTGGCCTATCTTTTCTACAAATACTTTAAGCAAATGACTTAGTTTGCCCAGAGTGCTCCAAAATCTAAAAGAAGACTCCTGAAGAAGGCAATCCACATTTGTGTAATTTTTAGGAAAAGAGAGTTGTTTGCAAATATTTGGCATAGCAGTGGTAAAAATGATGTAGATGAAGTCAACCACACAAATGACTTCCATTTGTTCCAAACCTGTATGAGTTCTGTTGAACATAAAAGAAGATATTTTGAAGAGGGTGGGTAGCCAAACAGTTGATGGTCCCCACTGACTTCCATAGTACGGGAAAAAATACTGTGGAAGTCAATGGGGACCAGAAACAAGTTTGAAATTCATACAAGTTTGGAACAACTTGAGTAAATAATGACAGAATTTTCATTTCGTTTGGGTAAACTTTCCCTTTAAGCTTTACATTACATCTTAATTGTAACTAAATTGTAATAAATTTTAACATATTGAGAGACAAAATGAAACATTTAGCTGAAATTTAGCTTTTACTGTAACTCAAGCTGTTTGAGGTTATCTTGATATTATAAATTATATATGGCATATTGTTATTCTTCTCACAAAATTTACCTTGTAGAATTGGAGGAGCCCCTGCAGTATTGAGTTAAAAAGAGTTAACTGATAAATTGTTCAACAGAGTGTCATCAGAGGAAACTAAGTAAAACATGAAATTTTACAGTGATTAAAAAAAAAAGAAAATTTCATCTACTTCATTGCAACAGCTTCCAACACAATCTGGATTCTGTTAATTGTTCCTCGCTCTTATATTTTGTATTATTGTATTATCACTTTTGACATTTTATTTGAAACAGGAACAGGTTATTACGGTTGGAAATTAGTTTTCAAAAAGAAAACAAATGTTTTGTGATGTTTATTACATAATTATGTAATTTCGCTTCAAGTATATTTATTTAAACATTGTTTTTAAGGATGCTTAGACATTTTACTAAAATGTATTAATTCATTTTATTATATTAATAATATTATAAATTAATGTATTTATTAAAAATAATAAAAAATGTAAAAAGTAAAATCAGAAATTAATTCATAAAACATTTTCTTTTTTTTTTGCAATGTAACAGATTATGTCAGGGGAAATGTGCAACAACCAGTGCTGTACAGCTGACAACATGTTTTATTATAACCTGATCTTTTGTATTTTAACAGAAAGGTGATTCCTTATATACAGTATCTTTACTGAATGGAGAGATTTTGGTTTGCTTGCTCTGCCTCTCTTACTGAATTTGAATTATTATTTAATTATGTTTGTTTTGCAGCTGGAATGATTAAGAGTGTTTATTTGCAAGTCACACATAATGATTACATAACTAGACACAGGATACAGAGGAAGTGTGGGACAATTAGAATTATGTTTTGTTTGTATTTCAGGCTATTTTGTGTTATCTAGCTCTGTGAGTCACAGTGGAAAACTGGAAACGCAACAAAGAAGTGTATGTATATGTTTGTGTGTGTGGGTAGGTGGGTGGACTTTATTTATGCCTTGCAGATGTGATAGAGAATGAAGATGTACCTGTCCATATTTATGTTTGTGTGTACCTCTTAAAGCAGTGAGCAGAGGTCAGGATCCAGCAGCTGCTGATCAAAGTGGCTCCACATACCAAGCGTCCATCTGCCTGAGACCCTCGCAAGCGCACAGCTGCCTGCCACGGCCAGCCCCCACTAGGTCAGGATCCAGCAGCTGCTGATCAAAGTGGCTCCACATACCAAGCGTCCATCTGCCTGAGACCCTCGCAAGCGCCCAGATGCCGGCCACGGCCAGCCCCCACTAGGCACACACACACAAACACAAACACAATCAATTTGCTCTGCACATTCATTTTCTCATTCCAACCACATATACAATTCATCTGAAGTGTCGTTTGTTATGTCAAAAGATGTTTGTATACATTTTGACCCTCTCTGCTTACCGTAGCGAGTTCTCCCCGCCTATTATTCTCTTCTGACGGGTATGAGAGGGTCTTAGACCACACATGGAGCCCACTGCCTCTGCAACATAATACAAACACATATTTCTATAAACCATGCATGAGGGAATCTCACGAAATCTGTTAGGAACACCAGCCTTGGTCTTATTTCACAGAAAATCAAAACAAGTTCATAAAAATTAGGGCTGTAGCTATCGATTATTTTAGTAATCGAGTATTCTACAGATTATTCCATCGATTAATCGAGTAATCGGATAAGAAGTCATTTTTTTATTAAAGAGCAATACTAAATATACAAGAGATAATAAGATAGATCTCTTAAAATAAACAACTAATTTGTTTCCGTTTTAGAAAAATTTAATTTTTTATTGCTGAAATTGCATAATAACAGTGAAAACTAAACTCATTTAATGTATTTAATTGCCAAATTACATTCAAAACTCTCATTCATTCAGAAACGAATCACTGCTGTGTTGCTAGGAGACGCACAAAGGTTCTGTTGTAATAATTTTGTTGGCAAAATTTAGCAACAACAGACAATGTTTCAAAAATAAAACACAATATTAAGTTCTCAATTATTGAACTGTTGTATAAAATTCATTATCACATTTGTACTCGTGCTATTCGGGACAAAAAAGCACTCGTGTGAAATTGCACTTGTTGCTCGTGTGATATTGCTGAACTATTTCATATGATATAAATATGAGACAAAACCTCATACAAGAGCATTTTTTCCCCAATCTCTTGAATTTTAGGGGCATATAACGGCATTCTATGCGCTACATCACACAGTGAGTTGTTGTCTGCATGTTCGTCACCAAACAAATGTATGAAATGAGTTATCATGGTCTGGGGCGGGATCTTAAATTCCGTTAACAATTTTAAGGCGTTATTTTTTTTCCATAATTAATTCATTAATAATATTAATATGTATACCAAGATATTAATTATGTATGAAAATGCATGCACAATATCATTTATTATTTTTCTCTTTCATTTTGGGGTGAAATGAGACATTCATCTGTGGATCTATGAGAGTTCAGAGACTGTTCATCTATGTTTGTGTCCAGATGTGCTTGATGGACCTAAGAATATAGTCTAGTGTTACACGTAATAACACAAAAACCATTGCGTGTAGCTTATGTGTCTTTTGGGTTTAATGGAGAAAGCAGGTCGGATTAACTTGCATTAGAGTTATTAGATTTATAAGAAAAACAAAGCATAAATGAAGCCTAAGTGCCAGTGATCATGAGATGGAGAGCTAAACCACATCCTTTAGAGCAGACATAAGTTAACACACACTCCATTTCAGCACATACAAGAGATCTGCTCAGGTGATAGTTTCCATCTTTCACTCTTCTTTCAGGTGGTTTCAAGTATTTTTACAGGTGTGAGGATCCCTAAATCTATCCTTCAAAACCACTGTCCAAGAGCCTCATCTATAAACCATGCATACTCACATTTGAGAGTGTGTGTATGCTAAAATTCATGTCAACGTTCAGATTTATAAAAATGGTCTTTGACTTGGAAAAGTGCTTTTCCAGGTTCTAAGCAGGCGTACACACTTTTTGGAGTCAGAGTACTGCAGTTAATTGGAAATCTAAGCAATTCTTGCCACTAGCCATTCTCAAGTAAAGGATTTGGATGTTGACTGGTGCACTTTTATATGCTAATGACATTAATTAGGAGGCATTTACAAGGCAGAGATCTGGGAACAATTTCAAGATCATTCGCGATTTATAGATTTTACATTTGGAAGAGAGGTGTACACGTTTTTTGCCGCATGTTCATTTCTCTTAATCACACATACACACATTTGAGAAAAGATGCTTTTAGATTTCTACACAACACTGTATAAATGAGGCCCTAAGAATGTCTATTTTACAGACCATCAATTACAGCTAAGTTAGTGAATTAGATAATGTTCATTTAATTGCAGTTCTTTCAATGTGCCTTTAAAGGAACACTCCACTATTTTTGAAAATAGGCTCATTTTCCAACTCCCCTAGAGTTAAACAGTTGAGTTTTACCGTTTTCTAATCCATTCAGTCGATCTCCGGGTAATCGAGTATTCTACAGATTATTCCATCGATTAATCGAGTAATCGGATAAGAAGTCATTTTTTTATTAAAGAGCAATACTAAATATACAAGCGATAATAAGATATATCTCTTAAAATAAACAACTAATTTGTTTTCTTTTTAGAAAAATTAACATTTTTATTGCTGAAATTGCATAATAACAGTGAAAACTAAACTCATTTAATGTATTTAATTGCCAAATTACATTCAAAACTCTCATTCATTCAGAAACGAATCACTGCTGTGTTGCTAGGAGACGCACAAAGGTTCTGTTGTAATAATTTTGTTGGCAAAATTTAGCAACAACAGACAATGTTTCAAAAATAAAACACAATATTAAGTTCTCAATTATTGAACTGTTGTATAAAATTCATTATCACATTTGTACTCGTGCTATTCGGGACAAAAAAGCACTCGTGTGAAATTGCACTTGTTGCTCGTGTGATATTGCTGAACTATTTCATATGATATAAATATGAGACAAAACCTCATGCAAGAGCATTTTTTCCCCAATCTCTTGAATTTTAGGGGCATATAACGGCATTCTATGCGCAACATCACACAGTGAGTTGTTGTCTGCATGTTCGTCACCAAACAAATGTATGAAATGAGTTATCATGGTCTGAAAAGTTACGATTTTCTAGGCCGATATGGCTAGGAACTATACTCTCATTCCGGCGTTATAATCAAGGAACTTTGCTGCCGTACCATGGGTGCAGCAGGCGCAATGATATTACGCAGCGCCTACTTTTTATTTTCCGTCAGTTTTAGTACACGACATAACTACAGAAGAGTCAAGTTTTAAATAGGAAAAATATAGATACTCTTTGGTCATTTTTGAGCGAGATGCTAACGGTCTAATCAGATTCAATGATCTGTGCTAAGCTACAGCTAAAAGTGCTACCGCCAGACCCGGAGATCGACTGAATGGATTAGAAAACGGTAAAACTCAACTGTTTAACTCTAGGGGAGTTGGAAAATGAGCCTATTTTCAAAAATAGTGGAGTGTTCCTTTAAGAAACAGATCATCCTAACATGAAAATTCTGTCATTCTGTAATTTTGTCTTTACAAAACCATATGAATTTCTTTCTTGTAAGAACACACAAAGAAATGTTAGACAGGGTGTTTACGCTCAGACAATTAGAGCAAATCCTACTGTTCTGATACTATTAAACTACCCCAGTGTTTTAATTATGTTCAGTGAAAGAAAGAAATTCATACAGGTTTGGGTAAATATCCATTTAAACCTTGCCAGTTTCACATAATTTGAATGCTGTAGCTATGAGAGGATGAAGGAGAATGTCCCACCTTTGACCTCAGGAGAATCCTTCTGAAACCCATAGTTACAAATAACACCGGCATCTTCGCGATGGCGACAGTTGTGTGTCCCAAATGGTTGTTTGATACAGTCAATCAGCGAAAGCTCCCCACCTGTGCACTTTACGTTTTCAGTGTGAATAGGCCCCTCACCTTCTCCAAAATACGCCATTACACGAGCTTTAGCCAGCCCACTGTACAAGAATGACAGTAAAAGATACATTTTGTTACATTTTTGTCCTTTTCAAAATTGTTATTAACTAAAACTAAATCTACAATTATTAAAATGTTTCCATTATTTTTTCAGTAACTGATATAAGGCTAAAATAAAATATAAATATTAGATGAAAAAAGTAACTTAATGAAAATTCGACACTGAAATAAAAATAAAACAACGCTAAAGTTGTACGCGGGTTGCCAGATTGAGGAGATGAAAGAGGAACGAGTTCAGTTGACAACGAAAGGCGACAAGCCTTAAACCAGGGGTCACCAAACTCGTTCCTGGAGGGCCGGTGTCCTGCAGAGTTTAGCTCCAATCCTAATCAAACACACCTGAACCAGCTAATTAAAGCCATTACACGAGCTTTAGCCAGCCCACTGTACAAGAATGACAGTAAAAGATACATTTTGTTACATTTTTGTCCTTTTCAAAATTGTTATTAACTAAAACTAAATCTACAATTATTAAAATGTTTCCATTATTTTTTCAGTAACTGATATAAGGCTAAAATAAAATATAAATATTAGATGAAAAAAGTAACTTAATGAAAATTCGACACTGAAATAAAAATAAAACAACGCTAAAGTTGTACGCGGGTTGCCAGATTGAGGAGATGAAAGAGGAACGAGTTCAGTTGACAACGAAAGGCGACAAGCCTTAAACCAGGGGTCACCAAACTCGTTCCTGGAGGGCCGGTGTCCTGCAGAGTTTAGCTCCAATCCTAATCAAACACACCTGAACCAGCTAATTAAGGTCTTACTAGGCATACTAGAAACTTCCAGGCAGGTGTGTTGAGGCACGTTGGAGCTAACCTCTGCAGGACACTGGCCCTCCAGGACCCAGTTTGGAGACCCCTGCCTTAAACTGTAAGTTGATGAGTTGATTTTTATCAGAATCTGCGATCTCTGACATAGTTTGTTTCATGGCTACGATGGCTGCAGTACGCTGTTTTCCCTCAACTGGCAACCCGGGGTGTTGAAATACTATTGGGTAAACTGACAGTGGGCGGAACCACACAACAAAAACATAAATCAAAAACAGACATTCTGACACACAAAGTAGAATAACTGGTTGTATCATTGTTTTTCGGAGAAACAAGTGTGTGAACTTTCTAAATATCATGTTTCCTAAATATCTGCAAACATATTATGGTATTTTTATGTTTAGCAGTCAGAAAATGACATACAGTACACCTTTGAATACAAATAAATTAAAGCTAAATAGAATGAACTAATAAAATGCACAAAAGCACATAATAAAATTACTAAAACTTAAATGAAAGTGAAAACTGAAAATAAAAATTCAAGCTAAAATAACACTGCTGTTGTATAAAAGCTTGAGATGTGTGATGTTGCGCATAACAGCACCAATGAATTATTAATTGGTTCACCCATCAGAATCCATTTGTTAAGCTATGTTTATTTCCCTTTCTCAGTCTAAATGTGAATGATATTGTACCTACAAACATATTCAAAAACTAAACAATAAGAGATCTGTGTAGGCTCTGGGTGTATTCACTCAAGAGGAACATATATCGAAACACAGACACACACACATACACTGGCAAGCACAGAAGTGAGCTCATCAGATATGAGCATCAGTTACAGTGTCATAACCTGACCTCTGACCCCCCCTCAGGAGGTGAGTGTGAGGGAAGGTGTTGATCACATTAGTGTGCGTAAATCTGACACTCTTCTCAGTTTTGTAACCCGAGCTCAACAATAACATATAGGCATGATTCATAACTGAACTTATAAGATCTTAAATCACTTCCAAACAAGAAAAAGAAACAGACCAGAACCTATTGCTAAATAAATCTATTGTGAAATGAATTGTCTATTGTGAAGGAGGTGAATTCTTTCTCTCTCTCTCTCTCTCCTCGGTATATTCTCCTCAAATACAACAAAACAACACAAGGTTTGACATTCTTTATCAAAATGCTTTAGTAATATTTCATGAAAAATTATTATTAGAATAGTCATGTTTTAGCACATTACTACGTGTTAGCTTCATCTAACATACATGGTACATCATGCTAGCAACATGCTAACAATGTCTAAAAACACTTGTAAAGAAGTACTACAGTACTAGAAACGTGGTTTGATGTGGTTTTTAGTAATCTTATGAGGTCTAACTGGCCTGAAAAGGTTTAATGGGGACAGAGCTGATTAAATGGGCTCTGAAATATGGTCTTTGTGAGATTTCATCCGAATTTCTTTCTGACAATAAAATCTTCAAACCTGAACTTTTAAAACTAATTCATACTTTCAGGCCAATATCAAAGTTTGTCATCAAACCTTACTCATTTAGTTTGTTTACTGCTTTAGTGTGTGTGTGTTTAAGTGTGGGTACGTGAAATTTCACACTGTCAACATTTAATTATTCTACCTTTATTTTATCAGGTAATCTGATTAAGATTTCTGAATGGCACGACATGACTCAACATTAGAAGGCTGCTCAGATGACCCTGAAATGTTGAAGTCACCTGTAACCCAGCTGTCTGCACACCACCTCTACATCCCGATCCGTCCATCCGTCATCACAAACCGTCCCCCACTGGCCACCCACCAGGATCTCGACACGCCCCTCTCTCTCATTCTCTCCGCCCACCAGTCTCACAGGTACACCTGACAGACAGGAAAAACAAAATATATGAATGCACACATGCTGCATTTCGCTTTGATTAGCAGGTGGCAGTGCAGTGGTTAAAGATCTGGATGGATCTGATTAGCTGTAGGTTTAAAATAGCAGCTGACTACTAATATAATATAGTATAGTGTAATAAATAGATATATGCATGATACGTTATGTATAATGTATTTAAAAGGGATAGTTCACCCAAATATTAAACTTCTGTCGTTTACTCACCCTCACTTCAATTCAAATCTGAATGCATTCAGAAAGGAAGATATTTTGAAGAATGTTGGTAACCATACAGTTGACGGTTACCATTGACTTCCATAGTATTTTTTCCATACCATGGAAGTCAATGGCTACCACCAACTGTTTGGTCACCAACATTCTTCAAAACATCTTCTTTTGTGTTCAACAGATGAAAGAAACTCATACAGGTTTGGAACAGCTTGAGGATGAGTAAATGATGGCAGAACTTTCATTTTTGGGTGAACTATCCCTTTAAGGAATACAAATGAGACTCACATAAAATTGCCAAAAATGGAATTAGCACCCATTTTAGACAATATTTACTGAAAATTCACAAATTATTTGAAACTCAAAAATGTGCATTATCCTTTAGATTTTGAAACGGGTGCCAATCATCCAAAACTGATGAACAGTGGCCAAATATCTCTAGTTCAAACACAAGAATTGCTGATCCACAAAACACTCTCTGTGCAAAATAAAAGAAAACACGACTTACTAACCATGCATTCATACACATTTACTGTCAAAATTAATATGAATTTAACAGCAAAATTTGTTTATAAAACTGATTCTAAATTCTGATTGGACAAGTAATTTATGCATACTCATGACTGCAAAATAATTGAATCTTACATGAATGTGCCAAGTTGCTTTGTTCCGTGACTAGCATGCACAGCCTACAGGCTTGTATTATTTTCCATTTACATTTTGATTATTATCACTACCACCTGAGTCAGTTTACAGTAACTTTAATGCACAGCTTCTCATTGCTTATCGCTCTGCTACATATTCTATGTGTTAACAAAACATACAGCTTTATGAACATCTGCAATACTAATCATTCCTAAAGCCTGAAGTTCATTTCTCACTTGTCAGCAGTTATTCAATAACTTTTTTATTAAATAAAATTTACTTCATAAAGCCTTTTGCACCAGCGGCACACACATGCAGGCTTGTATTATTTTCCATTTACATTTTGATTATTATCACTACCACCTGAGTCAGTTTACAGTAACTTTAATGCACAGCTTCTCATTGCTTATCGCTCTGCTACATATTCTATGTGTTAACAAAACATACAGCTTTATGAACATCTGCAATACTAATCATTCCTAAAGCTTGAAGTTAATTTCTCACTTGTTAGCAGTTATTCAATAACTTTTTTATTAAATAAAATTTACTTCATAAAGCCTTTTGCACCAGCGGCACACACATGCACTCACATATGATAACCATACATGCTGAAATGTTTTTTTCAGATGGTCTCTACTTTTCATCAGCTCTGTCTATGAGACGGCATGAAAAACACTCCAAAAATCACACTCAGACAGATTTTATTTATTTGGACATGTTTCTACTGAGTGCATGTCGAGAGCGAGAACTTGAGTGTTTGTATATATACACTGGCCATCCATCTTTCATTCTTACACACTACTACCATTCAATGGTTTGGAGTCGGTAAGATTTTTTAATGCTTCTGAAAGAAAGTCTCTTTTGCTAACCAAGGCTGCATTAATTGGATCAAAATACAGTAAAAAGTTCTATTATAAATTAAACGGAGTGTTAAATGTTAAACGGAGCTGAGAGTATTGCTAACTGAGATGACTTTGTGAAGGACGGGTGTTTTCCGGTCGTGTGGAAATCTGAGTTTTGTGGGCACAGACCTTTATGGATTCCATGTGGCTCACAGGCAAGTAGGAACTGCATTTTTAGCTCATTCAGTGAAAAGGAAACATTATTTAAGCTCTGGGAGTTTCCCATAGAGCCACACTCACCACATTTTCATAAAGCCATCAACTTGACAGAGGAAGCCACAGTATGTGTGTGCGTGTGCATGTAAGATGAATTCAAGAAGCAAATCAGGAGGAAACACTTAGGGTAGTAATAAAAAAAACTAATACAAAACTAATTGTCCCCAGAAGGTATCTGAAGAAAAACTCCATTTGGAGACATCTGGGTACGTCCTCAATAGGAAAAACGATTCATAAAATAAAATTGTTTTATTTCATTCTAAACAAAAATGCAAAAAAAACAAAAACATTTATAAATTAAGATTTATTCACTTTAGATTTGTGTGTGTGTGTGTGTCCATATAAAAGAATACTGAAATGTGTTTGATGAGAATACTAAAAACCAGTCTTCTTTAGTCTTTAGTTTATACACACACAAAAACACTCTCATCTGAATCCCTGTGAGTAAGATGAATTAAACGGGGAGATCTGCTCTATAAGTGAGTCTCTTGAACACATTGGCTGCTTTGTCCAAAGTCAATAAAGTTAAATCAGCCAGAGAGTGCAGGAAAAAGGACCGCAGCAAGGCATTTACACATGAACAATAGCATCTAGTGTGTGTATGTGTGTGTGTAACTGACACACTCCTCACCGGTTCCCAGTTCCAGTGCTGTCACTCATTCTCTTACTCACACTCTGTCTGGCCTGCTGCCCATAAAGATCTATTACACACACACACACACATACATATTCTCTTTCTCTATCTACTGCATTTTACAAAAAGGTTCTGGGATAGAGGAGAAAAGTGGAAAACAACTCAAAAAGAGAAAAGCAGCAAAATAATGTGAAAGTACTTCTTTGGTAACAAGTCACACTTAGGATATTTAATTTGCAGTGATGCACATGAATGGTTAACTCTGCAAAATAAGAATCTGTGTCTTTAATGTAGATAAAGGCAGGAAAAATGTGATCTTGCAGTGTAAATGCATCCATATAGATCTGTCACAGGCTATTATTTTGTAAATATCAATCATTCAATATACTGACAAGACAAAGAGATGCTTTTAAAAAATGTATTTTTGTTCTGCCATATTATTCAAATTTATGTTCTTGTAAATTCAGATTTAAAGGATTTTTTTCTTAATTAAATATGAAATATAAATTACAGTACATATTAGGCAAGGCAAGGCAAGGCAAGTTTATTTATATAGCACATTTCATACACAATGGTAATTCAAAGTGCTTTACATAAAATAAATGAAAAAATAATAATAATAAAAAAATCACAACAGTAAAACAAGGAATTTAAAACTTTGAAAATGATTTAAAAATTGATTTAAGAGGTTTAAAATGAATTTAAAACAGTTAAGAATAGAAAATTATTATACATAAAATATAGTGCAATCAGTTCGGACATTGCACAGTGCTCATTCAGTAAATGCACAGCTAAACAGATGAGTTTTGAGTCTGCATTTGATATTAAATAAATATCAAGTAATAAAAATACTTAATACCATTGTTTTATTTTACTAAACATCACTATTTTAATTTAATCTGTTAATATTTATATTCAATTAAGTTAATTGTTCAACCTATAGTCTGAGGTAGAGCAATAATCATGAAAATGAAGTGAGTTTTGTCATCTGGATGTGTAGGAGTGCTTTCCATATGTATGTGTAACTGTATGTCTGTCTGGATCAGACATGCCTAGCTCAGCAGGAGTCAGGCATGATAAGTCTAGTGGCAGCTGTACTTGTTAAACGTCTGGCTTCATGCCGTCTGACCATTAGCAGAACTCACTCAGTCTGTCTTGAGGCACACAATGCTGAATCAAAGCTGAGTCCTGATAAGATATCAGAGAGATATCTTTCTACTAAAGATCTGTCTGATCATAACTCTCTTTATGGATTTTGCATAACATTTAGTTTTTTGCATTAACATTTAGTTGTACATGTAATATAACATTCAGCTGATAGACAGATCGACTTCTTCACGGGGGAATTCAGGTTTTATGTGTGTGTAAATGGGCGTACATATATTACACATATTATGTAAATGGGTGTAAATTTGTGCCACATGGGCTACAGGTGTAAAGGCATTACCACATCAACCCCATAATAGTCATCATAGTGCTGAAGAGCTCATACAAAAGTATATTACCTCACATATCAGAACCCTATGGAGTGCACATGTCCTTTTGTGCCTAATGTATATATATATATTTTTTTTTTATTATTATGCTAATATCTTGACACAGTTAGTCACTGAATATTTAAAGTGTATTTTGTAATTAATATTAATAGTAATTTATTTTTTGCATTGACTGACAGCCCTAATAAATAGTCATTATATTGTTAAACATCATTTAAAATGACTGATATGCATTGAAGTTTGATTTTAATAGCATTAAATTATTATTACATTAATGCTCACAAGAACTACACGGTTAAAACCAGCTACACTGTTACGATTTTATGTTACCTTTTTTCAGTGTAAGATCGATCAACCTATCTATGTATCTATCCATCCTACCATCCATCTTCATACACAGTTTAAGCACACTAAAAGAAAGAAACTTCTGTCAGAGAATGTGTGTGAGCAACGGAAGAGAAGAAACAAAGTTTGCAGAGAAAAATACTACAATGACTGATATTTCTGCAACTTTAAGTTTCAAACTTTGGAATGGTATCTAGATTTCATAGGTCATATTAGATTTATGGCTGATGAACTTGATAATGTTTCTCCCTCTGTGTTTGAACTGTTCCCACGTCTCTAAGAAATGAGAATGTATGAACAAAGACTTTAGATATACCAAAGACGGTGCACTCCTATTACTTATGAATGGGAGAAAGTGTAACGCGCAATATGGCGGAATAGTCCCATCTTCTCAATAAAAGAGCCAATCACCATAAAGTCATCGTGTCACTGCAGCTTCCGTTAGAAGTCCCGGTTGCTATAGAAACACTCAGCGTTCTGAGATGCGCGCTAGGACTGTGCATGTGCACTGGCTGATCAAGCCTGAATAATAAGCTTTTTTTAATGCTATTGGAGCATAAGAAACAACCTTTATGAGGCCGTTGTTGTCAGATTTCATTGGTGATTTTAAAATATGAAATTTAATCGTAAGCTTGGGGAACAGTTTTGGAGAATTTGATGTTTCCACATTCAAAGAGATAGGAGCTGCACTTGCATCCCCGAGAGGCTTTTCAAAGATGGCCACAGAGTGAAATGACTTGCCTTAAAGGGACTTTGGTATGAGGCAGTGTTAAAGTGTGTGTGTGTGTATATGTGTGTGTCAGAGCTCTTACTGGTGGGCACTCCGTGCCTGGAGCGTTGGGAGTTGCAGACAATGGCTACGTCTTGGTTGTGAGTGCAGTCGTGTTTGAACCAGCCCCTCCGGCTGCACTGTGTGACTGTGGGCTCTTTTCCTATACACCTGACATCATCCAGGAGAATGGGACCTGCCGCCACCCCGAACCGCCCTCCCGACACACTCTCCCCTGACCTGCATCAACACAACACAATTAGCATATCAGTCAATAATCAATCAAAAGACCTTATTATGCATGTGTCTGTGTGCTACCTGAAGCCCAGCTGCCTGCAGACGACCTGCGTGTTGGTCTGTGTCCAGCCTGTGTCACACACGGTCCCCCACTGACCTCTGTAATGAACCTCCAGTCTCCCCTCATAACCCTTCACACCCCCAACCAGACGCACTGCACCATCTGAGAGAGAGAGAGAGAGAGAGTATTAACATCAACAATTCCTGCAAAACGTGTTTTAAAAATGTCTCATAAGCCTTCAGTTCAACATTTAATATATGTGTTTGATTAAAGAGGTCATGACATGAGAAATCTCATTTTTTCCTCAAGGAACATTTAAAATAATCCATATCATGACCCCTTTAACTAAATAGAACTGGCTCACAAGAGTCATTTATTCGGGAATCAGCAGTACAGGTAGTACCGTATGGTTTGGTCGAGAATCAGACTACTTTGTTGCTCTTGTGAAAAAGAAGTCCACTTGGAGTGTACTTGAAATCATAAACGTATATTTTAAAAAACTACTTGCAGATATAATATTAATGAAATATAAGGCCACTTAAGTGTACTTAAATGAGTATGTTTTCATGACTATGTTTTTTAACACTCTTAAGTACACTCTTATAAAGTGTACTATGTAATAATGTTAAATTAAAGGTTTTCCTAATTTATTTAAATACATGGCATACAAGATTCAATATAAATTGCTTTAAAGTATATTTTAGTTTACCATCAATGCTTATCAGTACATTTGGTATTTCAAAGACAACTGTGAAATTATGTACTTAAAAGTCCTACTTAAGTGCATCAAAAAAACTTCTAAAGTTCAGGTAATTGCATTTATTCCACATTTAAACTATTCTGTATTCTGTATGGTTTTCCTTGAGGGAACTGAATCGCTTTTGATTGTGGTATTGTTTAAACAAATGGCCCTACACATGCATCACATAATGTAATAGAACTGTCGTCTCACACAAGTGTACACGTGTATGTGTATACCTGTAAGTGGGATGCAGGACACTCCAGCATCCTCTGTGTGGTCACAGTTGTGCTCCCCCCAGGCGGTTTTTGGACACTGCTCTATGGAAAGCTCATTTCCTGTGCAGCTCACTTCATCCAACAATACTCGCCCTGAGCCTGCACCGAAATATGCTCCCACCCAAGCCTTAGCAATGCCACTGAACACAAAATAATACAAAACAAAACAACACTTTAATGGAAAATTCAAATCACTGAAATTCCATACAACTCAAAGAAAGTGAAACAACTGCTGTGTTGATAAAAATTATTGCTAGCATCCCACATGCCAATTTTTCCAGCTGATCTGCAGTCATTCATTTACATAGTCATTCAGAAATCAGAGGGAGCTGTTTGTGTGTGTGCAGGTGCATCTCGCAGCAGGTGGCTGTTAACGATTCAACTTCCTGTTGAATCAAGTTCCTCCTGAAGACTCTGACAATATCCAGTATGTTTGATATTATGATTCAGATGAGCTTCTTCTCATACTGAAGAACTTCCTTTGTGAAAAAGTGCAATCAGGAATATTGAATATGCACTTAGTATCTTAAAAGTATTTGCAAAAAAGAAAAAAAAAACTACTTGCAGATAAAATTATATTAATGAAATAAACACACTTACTCTTAACACACTTACAGTAAGTACTCTTTTAAAGTCCCCATGAAATCAAAATTGAAGTTTTTGTTTTTTAGTATGAATAAGGTTATCTATACGCTAGTGTGATCCAAAACAATGACAAAATTTGCATTTAGAAGATATAAGCATTCAAAACTTACAGTCTCTCACTTCTGCCAATATGGATCAACGATTTTGATGACATCACCCTGCACTTCAGCTTCTCATCAGATTTTCTGTCCAATCAAATGCTCTCCACTATAAATAGACGCTGAAACTGCGGCAAACGGCACTAACGAGTAGAAGAGATAACATCGGTGCCATGCACCATCATAAATTACACACTTTTCAAACTACACATCCTCAGCATCATTATAATCACTGTTTTGCTTTAGTAGCTTAATATCGAATCTAAAGGGGTATTCTGTTAGACTGTGGCTGTCATAAGCTGTCAAATGCAGCTTTACCGAGCTCAATGGCTCTGGCCCAAGCTGTGATATAAACAAAACGCTATTGGCTGTTTAAAAAAGGAGGCGGGGCTGCTCGATATGTCCCACCCTGTCTTCCTGTTTCAGTTGAAATTACGTCAACACATAGAATAACGATGTGTGTTTCAAAGCACTTCAGAGGATCTTTAAAAGTGCACTTTCTAATAATGTCAAATTATGTTATAATACACTTTTGTCATGCTTTAAAGAAGCAGATTTATTTTGATGTGAACTCAAAACATATCAAAGCACATGTACAGGTGCATCTCAATACATTAGAATGTCGTGGAAAAGTTCATTTATTTCAGTAATTCAACTCAAATTGTGAAACTCGTGTATTAAATAAATACCGGTGAGTGGGTGCAGGTGTCCCTCATTAGCAATCACTCCACCGGCCTCGCTCCGTTCCCACGGCTCTCGGCCCCGCCCCCACTCGTCACAACGAGTTTCACAATTTGAGTTGAATTACTGAAATAAATGAACTTTTCCACGACATTCTAATTTATTGAGATGCACCTGTAAAGTACTTGATAATTTTTTTAACTGTAGTGTACATTTAAAATATTTTTTTAATACACTTATAGTTACAGAAGTAGAAAATTATCTAAAGATGTGCTTAAGTCCTACATAATTGGGTCAAAAAAGGACTCTAAAGTTCAGCTAATTGCATTTATTATAAATTTATACCATAATGCATTTTCATTTAATTGCAATTAACATGCAGTTAAGTGCCCGGAAACATTGCATTCAGTTTTAAGTATATTGTTTTAAAGCATATTATTTCCATAAAAAAATACTCTTTTTAAAAAAGAGCCTGTTCATATAATCCAAATTTTTACTAAGCAAACACAAAGTTACAGTCCATGTCACAAAACATGGTGATTGTGTAATTGGGTGTTTCTGGAGGGGTTCTCTTACACTTGCAGTAAATGGCTAATAATTTAGGACAGTGAGAGCAGAACAGTATTGTTTAATGTATGTGATTTTTTTTTCTTACTGAAATTGTGCATTAATATACATTTCAGCCCTGAAGGATATGATTACTCCTTGATTCAGTCTATTACAATTGTTTATGTTAGTATATACCTCTTTTTTAATTTGACGACATTCACATTGATTTGCAGGCAAAATGGGTCACTGCAATACATAGCACGAAATGAAAGAGAAAAGTAAAAACAGACTGTAGGTGCAACACTCCAAAATCGAATTGTTTCAAGTATGCTAGTGTCACGAGTGCACTGCTGAGCGGACTGAGGAGCAAGGAACGGAGAGAGAGACGAGGAGTACATCAATCCAACTGGGTTTAATTGACACAACAGAACATGGAACACTCACGCCATGCATAATGACATGAACAATACCAGACGCTGGAGCACACACAGGGAACCCTATTTATACACACAAGAGGAGGGGATGACGAGACACACCTGGGAGCAATGAAACATCAAGGGAAACACCTGGGACAAATTAAACATGGGAAAGGAAGGCACATGAGGAGCAAAACAACCACAAAACACGGAACAGAGTCTGACAGCTAGTGGGCTGCATTAAGAGTGTGCTATGAGATTGTATCTTTTTTAATTCTTTCTGTGATTAATAGGCAATCAAGCACAAAGTTCAGCAGTCAATAATCAGTGAAAGTTGAGAGGCAAGTGAAGTGGAACTGCAGTCTCCAACATGTGCTCGAACCCACGCGTTTTACTCTACTGGAGTTTTTCCGCTCAATAGAAAGCCCTTCACATGAGTGATTATTATCCAAACTCGCACACACCTGCAGAGCTCACTTTTGGGCACCATTTGTCACGCCCGTCACCGCCGGTATAATAGAGTTGAAAAGCTTGAAACAATCAACCTGATTCACATCTTGATCTATCCGTTCCTCTGTAATTCCGTTCCTCCCTCTAAATCACCCTTCACGCCTCTTTGCCCTCTCGTTCTGTGTTCCTCTGGCTCTCATCCTCTCATTATCTTCATTTTCTGTCTTTCTCTCACACTCTCACTTTCTTACTGAGAACACTTCAGCTTTGTGTGTCAGGAAACTCCCAAGAAAATATTTCACATTTTTATGCAGAGAAGACACTTTACTCCTCTCTTTCCCTCTCTCCGGCTAACACTCCTACCTCCTCTCTATCTTCCTTCTATTTTCACACATCTCAGTTGTAAAGAACGCCCTGGTGTTCCTCTAAATAGACAGTTTGTTCCCAAAAAACCAGGTCAAGCCTCCATGGCTTTGTTCAGACAGGCAGATTTATATATGATATATATATATATATATATATATATATATATATATATATATATATATATATATATATATATATATATATATATATATATATATATATATATATATATATATATATATATATATATATATATATATATATATATATATATCAAATTTGTTTAGTTATTTTTTTTGTAGAGCTGTCAATTAATGAATTAATTAATAATGAATTAGTAATAATTAATTAATTACGAATAGTTAAATATAAAAAATTAAATTAATAATAATGCATATAATAATTTTTAAATACAAATTTTATTTTATTTCTTTTTATATCTTTCTATCATTACTATGGCAACCAATGTAGATATAGCAGATATTTACTACTAGGGCAGTAAAAACGATTAATCGCGATTAATCGCATCCAAAATAAAAGTTTACATAATATATGTGTGTGTGTGTACTGTGTATATTTATCTATATATAAATACACACACATGCATGTACTTAAGAAATATATGTAATATATTTATATAATATAAATAATATATAAATATGAATATACTTTTATTTTGGATGTGATTAATCGATTTGACAGCCCTATTTACTACACTAAATTATTTACTATGATATTTACTATCTGAATGGATCTGATTTCATTACTTGCAATTCAACTGAATTGAATTTGAAAACCAAAATGGATACATTTTGACTCAAATCTGTTTTTAGGGCTGTTAATTAATTAATAATAATGAATTAATTCAGAATGATTAACTATAAAAAAATTTTTATAAATAATAAAAAATAAAGGATTCCAGTACCATGATAAGATGAGATCATTTTTTTCATATATATTCATATAGATATCATCTGAATGGATCTGATTTCATTACCTGCAAAACAACTGAATAGGATCTGAAAACCAAAATGGATATATGACAAGTATGAACGATTCCTGTAACATTCAGCTCATTGTGTGTGTGTGTGTGTGTGTGTGTGTGTGCACCTGGTATTCATCACGTTATGGGGACCAAATGTCCCCACAAGTATAGTAATACCAGTAAATTTTGACCTTGTGGGGACATTTTTGAGGTCCCCATGAGGAAACAAGCTTATAAATCATACAGAATGAGTTTTTTTGAGAAAGTAAAATAGCACAAAGTTTCCTGTAAGGGGTAGGTTTAGGGGTAGGGTTGGTGTAGGGCAGTAGCACATACAGTTTGTACAGTATAAAAACCATTACGCCTATGGAATGTCCCCATAACGTGATGAATACACAACATGTGTGTGTGTGTGTGTGTGTGTGAGAGAGAGTGACTAGTCGACTTCGACTCGACTTTCATCACATAAAAGTCGACTTCAAAAAATCAGAAGTCGTTCAACCCCTAGTGTGTACTGGTAATACCACTAATTTTTGACCTTGTGGGGACATTTGGACATTCCCCATGAGGAAACAAGCTCATAAATCATACAGAATGAAGATTTTGAAAATCTAAAAATGCCTGAAGTTTTGTGTGAGGGGTAGGTTTAGGGCTAGGGTTAGGGTAAGAGGATAGAAAATACAGTTTGTACAGTATAAATACCATTACACCTATGGGAATGTCCCCATAAAACTTGGAAAAAAGTGTGTGTGTGTGTGTGTGTCTTACCCCAACCCCAGCTGCCTGCAGACCACCTCAGCGTCATTATCGTCCCATTGGTCATCACACACTGTGCCCCACTGTCCTGCATGATACACCTCTACTCTGCCCTCATACGCTGACGGCCCACCACCAGACAGACGTACCGGGACAAACACTGAAGCTAAACACACACACACAGACTTCAAGTTATTTTCTTGAGAGTATTTATTTGTGATTAAATCTGTGTTTATGTCCAGATTGTGTGAGCGTGTACATACCCTCCACTGGTGTGCAAGAGACAGCAGCCGCCTGACGGTTAACACACTCTCCTCCGTTCCAGACGGTGCGATTGCACTGCAGTAAGTCCTCTTCCTGTCCCTCACAGCCCACGGACTGCCAGTGAACTACAGACACCAGCAGACGTGACAGAGGACTCACACGTGCACGCGCTCTAGAGCTGAGACAGAAAGGGACAATAGGGTGGTTTTTGTTTCATTTGATTTCTTTACTTGAGTCTTTTCCCAGCTGTCCATATTTGTATTTTTTTACAGTGTTTCAGCTGTTCTGTAAATGGTAGCTAACATGGGTTGAAAGAGATGCAGATGGAGTCGCAAGACATTTTTGTGACATTTATCATTTTTATAGCCACAGGTAATTCTGTATATGCAGTATCGGAAATTATTCCTGCGTATTTGTCAGAGCTCTCTTCTGGCTAAGATCTGGTCGGGATATCAATGAGGAGGAGATGTCTGACTAAAATCTAAAATGTTCAGTCAAAGTTTTACTTGTTTTTCTTTAAGATCTTTAAATGTGGAAAAGATTATGCAACTTATAGAAACAATATTGTGTTTATTTATAAATGCGTCAAACTAAACTTTAGATTCGATCCTATGAATCTCGTAACCTGTGACTCATTCTTAATAATAAGCTCTTTTAATTCATGACAACCATCATATATTAACCATCAGCTGGTTTATACTGAATAATTTATTCAATAATGCATTATACACTTCTACTGTATACCATCCAACTTTATTAATGAAATATACACTACCATTCAAAAATCTGGGGTCAGGAAGATTTTTGAATGAATTGTGAAATATTAATACAATTTAAAATAACTGATTTCTATTTTAATAATATTAATATTTTTAATGTAATTTATTCCTGTGATCCTTCAGTGTCACATGATGCTTCAGAAATCATTCTAATACGACGATATGCTGCTCAAGAAACATTTCTGATTATTATCAGTGTTGAAAGCAGTTTATTTCAATATATTTGTTTTATTTAATATTTTTGTGGGAAAACATGATACATTTTTTCAGGATTCTCTGATGAATAGAAAGTTCAAAAGAACAGCATTTATTTGACATAGAAATCTTTTGTAACATTATAAAAGTCGTTCTTTAAAAAAAAAAAATCCAAACTTTTTTTTTGAAAGAACTGCAAACTTTTGAACAATAATGTACAACATTAGAATCTTAGTAGGTTTAATGCTATTTATATACTATTGAATAGTATGCAAATATACATTGCTAGTATACAAACAAGAGTTCAAGCACAGAGGTCTCGAGGCAAATTTTTCAAAGCTGAACTACACTATGTCTTACAACTGTAGTGTTGAAGCTTGAGAACTGCTGTGGTAGACAGACAGATAGAACACACAAATCAAAGTCTGAAGTCCATCTGTTTCTCTCGCTTTTAAATAATTCATGTCTATTGATCTATCAAAGTTGAGACACCCGATGAATTATTCACAAATGACAAATGGGTTCTAAGCTCCTGAGGTCAAATGATGACAGGTCCACACATGTGTATGTGTCCGTTTTGTTTGAATGGTAAAATAATACTTTTTGTCAGACTTAAAACGCTCTCAGATTGGCATGTGTGTGAGTGTGATAGACACAAACCACACGGGTGTGTTTATGACAAAGATTAGAACTCTCTGGAGAAATCCGCAATCTTTTAAAACACCCGCGCACGCACATTCACTGCTGGACCACTCACTAAGCATATGCCGTGTTTTGAAGGTGAAAGATTGACCTTTGACCTTTGGCCCACTGGGGTCAAATACCAAAGGATTCCATGCACAACCTTACAAAGGTTGTTTTGTGGTTAGGTAATAAACAAACGGGCAGCATATGGTCATCAGACCACAGTAACTATCCCAGTTGTGGCAGCAATGACAATGTGGCTTCAAAAACTGATTAAAACACTAGTAATGTATTATAAATATGTCTCATGGCACATCCATTACCATTGTACAGTTCAGTGAAGACAGACATAATGTATGCTGAATGTTTCAGCAGTGCATGGACTGTCTAAATTGTATTTAGGTGTTGGGAAAAAATAAACTAACACTCTGACTCTCTTTCTACTCTGTATACTGCCTACTATTTTTAGTGTGAAACTGTATGCATTACACAAGTAACACTAGTAGTATGAGATATTGTTGTCACATGATCTCACCACATTGCATTCGGAAATTCGGAAACTGGCATCCAGTTAGTGTCTCAGGGATGATTATTTAGAATTTTTAATCTTAATATAGATGTATTATAGATATTATATATACATACAGGTGCATCTCAATAAATTAGAATGCATTTGTGCCACAAAAATGCTACTGAATCTACAGGCTGAAACAGACAGCATGACCTGTCATTGTCTAATTCCTGAATGAATGATTACATATATATATATATACAGTATATATATATCTTTTTTTTCTTTTTTTTTTAAACAAACAATTAGGGATGACATTAGAGTGAGTAAATGATGATGGAATTTAAATTTTTAGTTGAACTATTAGTTACATTTGCGCCTAAAAAAATGTGTGCGAACAAAAAAGGTTTTATAAAATTTATTTTAAAAAAAGTTATAATTTTTTTTTTATCAATTTTAGAAAGTTTTATCAAATTTAAGGTCATAAAAATTCTTAAATATATTAAATGGTATAACAAACATATTAATTATTATTTTAAGATTATTTTAAGACTTACATTTTTGCTGATGGAAAAAAGCAATCACGATAGAGCCTAATGTGAATATTAAACTTCAAAAGCCTATGATTTAATTTATATAAATATGAGCGCTGCATGTTTCAAGTAGCAATGAAGTGCTGTTGCACGTTTTACAGGCTCTCGGTTTCAGAGGTGTTCACAATCAATGAATATTGTGTATTTATGCTAATAGATTGCTTATGATCTACTGTTGATGTATTATGACAATGTTTACTTTATGGTGTTTATATTGCAATATGTTGTAGGAAGTTTTAAGTTCATATTTTATCTCCCTCATCTTTTTGAATGAGCAGCCTGCAATAGCAAAGCATAGACATTTCAAAATAAGAGTCACAGCATTTTTCTGTCTTGTTTAAAATTAAAAGACCTGCATTGTGCAGGTTTTAGCTTAAAGTAGGCACCTAAATAATTACATAATTATTAAATACAGTTTGGAGCATAAATGTTTAAAATCCTTGGGTACTTTTTGCATTCTAATAAATGAAATCATTGTATCCCATTTGTTAAGGAAAAACACATTTGATCCATTTTCATTGCACCCGTAAAGTTTTTCAGTGTTCTGCCACATTTTTCAACGTGGGAAAGACTAAGCATCAAGCCCTGCATTGCAGGTGATAAATCTTTAAGTCATTCATCACACTAGAATTGGAAGGTCAAGTCCAATGCATTGCATGGGATATAGCATTCTGTGCACCGTGCTCACAGGTATACTGCATATTGGCAAGTCATCCAGATACTGTACATAGTATACATACTGCAAATATAGTACAAGTGATATGACAGTATGTTATCCATACTGTATGTATGCGTGTGTATGTGTATTACCCCTGTCCCAGCTGTCGACACACCACAGCAGCATCTCGGTCATCCCAGCCGTTACTGCAGATGGTTCCCCACACACCATTCAGATACACTTCTACTGTACCTTCCAACTTGGATCTGCCTCCCTGCAGTCGCAAAGAACCTGTAAACGCACACAAAGTCAATGAGTTAAACATGAGAGTGTTGTTGACCTTCACTGCTCAGGCAGGTGCAAACATGTGGTTCCGCTGGTCTCCGTAATTTTGATAAATGTGCACATTACAAATGTTCCCACAGTTACACAGCAAGAAAACATTAATCCATGACTTGCTTTATGTGATGACAGAGGAATGCTTTAACCTCTACATGAGTTCTAGTCGTTTCTATAATAAATGTGTGTGTGTTTGTGCATGTGATACAAACTGCTGCCAGCTATAATGTATGTCATGAAAACAATGTAAGCTATTGAGTACAGCAGTACAATCAGGTCTATTATAAAGGCAGTGAGAACAGATGAGAAAAGCTTTTTTTTTTTTCTTTCTTTTTTTTTTACTTTTAAAATACATTTCTCCATTCTTAACTGGACATAATATTCCCAGATTTAAAGTCTATTCATTTGCAGTTGTGGCTCAAAGAGCTATTTTTAGTTTTTGTATATACTCTGGTAAGTTCTGGATGAGAATAAACTTGGTAATTCAGAGATAATGATTACCAATTTAAAGTAAACTACTGCAAACAATGAAATAATTCATTTTTATATAATTTATAGGCAGCATACACCATATAAGTTGTATTAACCTAAGAGTTACCCAACAGCTAAAATTAGACACATAAAATAGATCAATGTAAACTTGCATTAGAATTTTTTGAGATTGTTTTCAAAATTTGGCCACAACAGTATGAATATATATATCCACTTGCTACTGGAACAGACGTCTGTGTGTGAAAGCCCTTTTCATGCATTAAGTGTTTACAGCTGCTGCATTCAGAGCAGTTATAAATCACACACACAGTACACAACCACACATGATGGCAGCACATGTTCTTCAAACATTTCAGCGCTTCAAAACATTCACAGGATGTTTGGAAAATGATAGGCGGCTGATGTGCTGGAAATATCAACTAACAGAATACCAAAATATTTAAATAAACTCATCCGGTTTCCATTTAATATGCATTAAGACATTGATCAAATGTTCACATGCAAAGTGCTTTTTAACTAATAATAATATTTGAAAGATTGTAAACAAATGTCAAAAATAATAAATATGGAAAGATTATGGAGGAACTCAGCCTATAATTTCAGCCATCTTCTCCCAGTTTTCTTTCCAGGGCCGATATTAGACCCGTTGATTACATCACCAGACTATTTGTGTCTGTATTTTTTGATGAAAAATGTCATGATAAATCAGAGGCCATGAGAATGCACATTCCTGCAAAATAAAATGTACATGGTAACGAGAGCTTTCCCCAGTGTGCCACAATACAGTTCCTTGTTTCTAGGGCCGGGGCTAGTTGTCACATTGTTATCCCACACTGGGGCATGTTGTCACAACGTCAACGTGTGTTCCATGAACCTGGTCAAACCAGTGGAAATTTTATTTTATTTTTATTGTTGCACGTTTTACAGGCTCTCGGTTTCAGAGGTGTTCACAATCAATGAATATTGTGTATTTATGCTAATAGATTGCTTATGATCTACTGTTGATGTATTATGACAATGTTTACTTTATGGTGTTTATATTGCAATATGTTGTAGGAAGTTTTAAGTTCATATTTTATCTCCCTCATCTTTTTGAATGAGCAGCCTGCAATAGCAAAGCATAGACATTTCAAAATAAGAGTCACAGCATTTTTCTGTCTTGTTTAAAATTAAAAGACCTGCATTGTGCAGGTTTTAGCTTAAAGTAGGCACCTAAATAATTACATAATTATTAAATACAGTTTGGAGCATAAATGTTTAAAATCCTTGGGTACTTTTTGCATTCTAATAAATGAAATCATTGTATCCCATTTGTTAAGGAAAAACACATTTGATCCATTTTCATTGCACCCGTAAAGTTTTTCAGTGTTCTGCCACATTTTTCAACGTGGGAAAGACTAAGCATCAAGCCCTGCATTGCAGGTGATAAATCTTTAAGTCATTCATCACACTAGAATTGGAAGGTCAAGTCCAATGCATTGCATGGGATATAGCATTCTGTGCACCGTGCTCACAATACTGCATATTGGCAAGTCATCCAGATACTGTACATAGTATACATACTGCAAATATAGTACAAGTGATATGACAGTATGTTATCCATACTGTATGTATGCGTGTGTATGTGTATTACCCCTGTCCCAGCTGTCGACACACCACAGCAGCATCTCGGTCATCCCAGCCGTTACTGCAGATGGTTCCCCACACACCATTCAGATACACTTCTACTGTACCTTCCAACTTGGATCTGCCTCCCTGCAGTCGCAAAGAACCTGTAAACGCACACAAAGTCAATGAGTTAAACATGAGAGTGTTGTTGACCTTCACTGCTCAGGCAGGTGCAAACATGTGGTTCCGCTGGTCTCCGTAATTTTGATAAATGTGCACATTACAAATGTTCCCACAGTTACACAGCAAGAAAACATTAATCCATGACTTGCTTTATGTGATGACAGAGGAATGCTTTAACCTCTACATGAGTTCTAGTCGTTTCTATAATAAATGTGTGTGTGTTTGTGCATGTGATACAAACTGCTGCCAGCTATAATGTATGTCATGAAAACAATGTAAGCTATTGAGTACAGCAGTACAATCAGGTCTATTATAAAGGCAGTGAGAACAGATGAGAAAAGCTTTTTTTTTTTTCTTTCTTTTTTTTTTACTTTTAAAATACATTTCTCCATTCTTAACTGGACATAATATTCCCAGATTTAAAGTCTATTCATTTGCAGTTGTGGCTCAAAGAGCTATTTTTAGTTTTTGTATATACTCTGGTAAGTTCTGGATGAGAATAAACTTGGTAATTCAGAGATAATGATTACCAATTTAAAGTAAACTACTGCAAACAATGAAATAATTCATTTTTATATAATTTATAGGCAGCATACACCATATAAGTTGTATTAACCTAAGAGTTACCCAACAGCTAAAATTAGACACATAAAATAGATCAATGTAAACTTGCATTAGAATTTTTTGAGATTGTTTTCAAAATTTGGCCACAACAGTATGAATATATATATCCACTTGCTACTGGAACAGACGTCTGTGTGTGAAAGCCCTTTTCATGCATTAAGTGTTTACAGCTGCTGCATTCAGAGCAGTTATAAATCACACACACAGTACACAACCACACATGATGGCAGCACATGTTCTTCAAACATTTCAGCGCTTCAAAACATTCACAGGATGTTTGGAAAATGATAGGCGGCTGATGTGCTGGAAATATCAACTAACAGAATACCAAAATATTTAAATAAACTCATCCGGTTTCCATTTAATATGCATTAAGACATTGATCAAATGTTCACATGCAAAGTGCTTTTTAACTAATAATAATATTTGAAAGATTGTAAACAAATGTCAAAAATAATAAATATGGAAAGATTATGGAGGAACTCAGCCTATAATTTCAGCCATCTTCTCCCAGTTTTCTTTCCAGGGCCGATATTAGACCCGTTGATTACATCACCAGACTATTTGTGTCTGTATTTTTTGATGAAAAATGTCATGATAAATCAGAGGCCATGAGAATGCACATTCCTGCAAAATAAAATGTACATGGTAACGAGAGCTTTCCCCAGTGTGCCACAATACAGTTCCTTGTTTCTAGGGCCGGGGCTAGTTGTCACATTGTTATCCCACACTGGGGCATGTTGTCACAACGTCAACGTGCGTTCCATGAACCTGGTCAAACCAGTGGAAATTTTATTTTATTTTTATTCATTTATTTGTTTTATTTATTTATTATTATTATTATTATTATTGTAGCCTAGATTTCAATACAGAAATTGACTTTTAAAATCGAACTTGGAGTAAAAAGTGACACATTGCTCCGGTCTCCCGTATACAGTAAATTATATATGTCTTCAAAGCTATTTATTCTCTCATGTCGTCACAAAAGTCATACTTTTTCAAATACTGTCTGACTTTCAAAATAAACCGTACTGGCTTCCTCATTTTCCTAACAACGCACTGATTCTTGCTCTCGCGGCTCGCGCTCCAGCTGGGCAGCTCGAGACCTGCAAGAGACTCTCTCGTGCACAAGAATTAATGACATTAAATTACACAAACTGCTGTTGGAGATGGTTGTCTCAAAGTAAAACTCAAATGGTACAACGACCCCGTGCGCCGGATGAGAGCGGCCGCTTTGTTCTCAGTGTAGGTGCTAGTAGCTACCTGAGGAGCGCATACCTTTCCCACGCGTGGACGCATTGAAGTTTGAACATGTCTTAGCTTGCGTGCGTGCCCTGCACTGGTTTCATTCTGAATCATACGTTTAGCAGAACATAAACAGAAAGCAAACATTATACTAAGGTTACTCTTAAGAAATCTTGAACCCAATGGCGCGTGCAGGTAACTCTTGCAAACGAAACACACTTGTCGCGCAGATTATAAATTAATATTAATGGCTGCTTTTGCAAATTAGATCATTTTGTCTGGTACATACCTTGCTTGCAGTCGCAGTAGCCCCAGTCAATGCGTCCCCGGCTGTTTGGAAAGAAACACCAGGGCCGAATTCTGCCGTCCGGGTTTCGGCAGAAACTATGATCCCCAAGTCCTTTCCCCGGATACCGCTCTATAACACCGGGCACATCGCTCCAGTTCATGCATTTCACGCCTGACTCGGTTGAGTCTATGGATCCCTCGTAAAAGCCCGCTTTCCCTTTGCTCTGAATACAGTCGGTGAACGGAGAGCCGTCACTGCGCGCGATGAGCAGCAGCGAGCAGACGGTGAAGAGAACCCGACATCTCACATCCATCACGATCAACCACTGTCAGCATAACCATAATCACAATAACAGTTCCTCTCCGGTCTATTTGGAGACATGGTCCTTGAGTTGTCTCATCTTGTCTTTTGGCTGTTATCGGACGCGGATCAATACAACAGAACCCGGGGAAGCCAGGGGCTTACAGACTCACCGGAGATTAGAAGTTTCACAAAAGAATGATGATGTCGAGTGTCAAGGTGCAGAATAACCAAAATAGTAGCTATATTACAAATAAATTGTTTAAAAAAATAATTCCACTGCAACGTTATCTCAGTGCGGGCATTATTTGTGTGTGAGAGGCTGGTCATCACTGTCGGTGTGAAATCTTCTGTTCAGGCATTCAGAGATAATCGCAATGACCAGGTCCATGTCTGCCCTCTTGTGTCAGTCAAATATAACCAAGAGTCACTGCTGCTATGTTTATTTAGTAAATAAACATTACACTTCTGTTCAAAAGCTTGTGGTGGTCAGTAAGATGTTTTTGAAAGAATTTAATACTTGTATTCAGCAAGGATGAAAATTGATCAAAGGTGAGAGTAAAGGAATTTATAATGTTACAAAAGCTAATTACCTATTTCAAATAAATGAACTTTCTGTTCAGCAGAGAATCCTAAAAAATGTATCACAGTTTTGACAAAAATGTTAAGCAATGCAACTGTTTTCAACATTGACGATGGTAATAGGAAATGTTACACCAATTCAGCATAGAAGGATTCCTAAACTGGAATAATGGCTATTAAAATGTCAACTTTGCTGTATAAATAAATAAATATCCCTTACCAAAAAGTAGTATACTTCAAGTTTATTTTAGTAAGTATACTTAAGTAAAGTTCAAGTATATTTTTAAGTATACTTTATTGTAGTAAGTATACAAATATCAGTGTACTAGTAGTATACTTGTAAGTGTACTATTTCAATACTCCTTGGGACTAAATTGGCCCACTTTCTAGTATATAAAAGTATACTTTTAAGTATAACAGTAGTAAACTTTGAGTACACAACTAGTTTACATCAAAATGTTTAGTTTGTACTGCAACTATACTAAAAGTGAACTTATAGGTATACTGATAGTTTACTAATTAAATACTTGTAGCATTTTTAGTACACTTTGAAGTATAGTCTCAGTAAACTACTAGTTTAGTAGTTTTATACTGCAAGTATACTCGTAAGTTTTCTTTAAGTGAACTTTACATCATACTTTAAGTATACTACTATGTCCCTATTTAGGTATTAATTTGTATATATTTTGTTACATGAATATCTGAACATACAAAACATCAAAAGAACAGGGTATCTGCTTGTAAACAAAAACATTTTATTCTAGCTTCATGCATTCTTTTTTTAAACACTTGAATGTGGATAAGTTTCATAAATAAAAAATAAAGAAATAAACAACATTTTGAACAAAAAGCTGAAAAAAGACTATGAATTGGATTCAGAATGATAATCAAAACGTAGATAAAGTCGATCAACACCCCAAAGCTTGACAGTTATTATTACCTCTTCATTGGTCGACATTTTATTCCATAATGTTACATAGTTTTGATGCTGTTTTATGTCTGATGATCGTGTTAGATTACATGTGGAAGCATCTGTTGTTTCGTTTTCTTCTTCACTTGTGTTTTTTGGAAATTCTGTACAGAAGATGTGTACTAGCGCCGTCTACAGTATAACAATGGAAACACGGATTCTAGGATCACAATTATAGCTAAAATATATTTAGACTTTTTCTAAGTATAAGTCAAGTATACTTAAATGTCATTTTAAGTATATTTCTGAGAAGTACATAAAGCCCATTTCTGAGAAGTACATAAAAAGTAGACTAAAAGTATACTTTCCTATTTTTAGTTTAAAAGAAGTATACTAATAGCACACTTGAATAAACTTATTTTTCGTAAGGGATATTAAAATAGAAAACGGTATAGACTACAATTGTCATAATAGAATAAAAAAAATGGAATAGAATCATATAATAGCAACATCAAAATATAAAAGGAAAAGTCAATTTAGGATTTTAAAAAATATATTTTTCTTAGACACGTAGATCAGACAAACACAAAATAGTAGTTAGAATAAACAAAATCAAATAAACACTAAACAAAAATAGGAAGTAAAACTGAAAATGAATGAATAAATAAATGTGACCAAACTGGCGCAAAGATTACGTGTTTACATAGGCCTAGCACCTTTGAAACTGAATGTGAACACTTACTATTTAGGCTACTTTTTTTCTTTTTTACAAAACTTTACAAACGTCCACAATGGCATAATACAAACTGAAACAACGATGTAATGGAAGCCTCTGCACAATATAAATATTTTAATGAAACATACGTAAATTGAAATAAAAAGCGCTAGAAAATATGGAAAAACATTAGATTTTACAAACAAAAGTCATTTTTAAATATAAGAAAATGGGGATTTGAAACCCCACATTTCGGATGAAATATTTCCCCAACATAATATTACTAAGCAGAATGTAATGAATCTTTTTCACGCAATGTTTTATAACTTCAAAAAGAGCGAAAGTATCAGCAAGGTTGTGGCTAGAAGGGATAAAGCAAAAACCGGAAGCTAACAATAAATTGAATTTTCTCCCTATTAGATTGTGTTTTATTAACGTCTACACCTACCCCAACCCTAAATCTACCCCTTACACTAATGCAAAAATAGTCATTATTGTTGTACAGTGTGAGAAAAATTACGCTTACTGACGTCATAGTATGCGTCTAGCAGCGTGATGATGTAAAATACGTGCGACGGCTCCTCACGGTGAGGTTTTCAATGAATGTTGCCGCACAATTGTTTTCACCAAATAATTGTATGAGGAATTATTTCCCTGGAAAATATTATTGACATGAACAGCCGGCTGCAAGAAATACGTGAAAGACAGAAGCTCAGACGGCAGCTTCTTGCACAACAGGTGAAGAAACACGACTTTTCAGTTTAAGTTACTGCATTGTTAGCGAGCGTTGCCAAACTAATACTGTTCAGTCTTGTGAATAAATGTGATCGCGAGTTTTGAGTAATGCGATTGTGCTTTACGAAGTTAATGTTTGGTTTTTGCAGCTCGGCGCAGAGAGTCCCGACAGCATCGGTGCTGTTCTCAATAGTAAAGATGAACAAAAAGAGATCGAAGAGACCAGAGAGACGTGCAGGTAGAGAGACATGTTTGTTTGATAGAAAACATGATACGTAAGTAGAATATGAAGGCAGAATTAAGTCGTCCCCCGAAATGATCAAAAACATATTTGTAGGGCACTGTTTACACTAAGCACAGGTTGAATGTAATGCGGTTACTTGAAACTTCTCAAATCAGAACAGTGCCAGTAATGATGGGGGTTAGTTATCCTCTGCTCTGTGTTATGTTTACCGCAGGGCTTCATTTGACACGTCACTTCCTGTTGCTAAAAGAAAGTGTCTGAATGAAAGTGAAGACCCAGAGGAGGATGTGGAGGAGCAGAGGGTGAGTGAGCACTGATCAGCTGTAATTCTGAGTGCTGTTGAGATCAGATCAGGGCAAGGCTGTAGATAGCTGATCTTGGATCTGCTGTATGATGTTACAGGAAGATGTTGAGCTCCAGCAGCAGCAGGAGGAGAGCGGACAGTATGAGGAGGTGTACAAAGACTCCAGCACTTTCCTGAAGGTAGAATTAAACACAATATTAAATGATTTGCATAGCAATTACATGAAAAAATATTGCAGTATGTTGGTGATTGCTTTTTAAAATAACAAATATGAAGTTATTACAAGCCATTTAAAAAAAAATAAAGTTCATGATAGTAACACTTTTTGTTTCACAGGGCACTCAGAGTTTAAATCCTCACAACGATTACTGCCAACACTTTGTGGACACAGGTCATAGACCTCAGAACTTTATCCGAGATGGAGGTAAATAGTCCCAATGGATCATTGGTTTTTTTTTTCTTCCTCTCTCATACCCAGATGTTAGACTGTGTCAATTGTGTGCTCTGTTGTGCTTTAGGTTTGGCTGACAGATTTGAGGAGTACCCAAAACAAAGAGAGCTCATCCGACTCAAAGATGAGCTCATCGCTGCCACCAACACCCCACCCATGTAAGACAAGACAACCTGCTGTCAGACAATGCAAAATAGAACAGATGTTTGCGGATGCTTAAGACCTGTCTAATAGACCTTAGTCAGGGTATCGCCATATTTAATCAGGAATGAAAAAGAGGTTGTGAGGGATAGAGGTACATGCATCTTTAACAACATACCGATTGTTCAGTACATACCGAAGAGTTCAGTAGACAAAAACTCAATAAAACAGTTGTGAAAATTACACGATCTAGGACTTTTATACAGTACGTGCCATTGGAAAGTCTACCCCTCACAGCCTCGTTTTTATGTACGATAAATTCAGTATAGCATCTAAGGTCTATTGTATGTCTCATTTGCATGTATTTCTGAATATATAAATGTTTTTTGTGTGTGTGTCAGGTATCTGCAGGCAGATCCGGACACGTTTGATCTGCGAGATTTGAAGTGTAAATTTGACGTGATTCTGATAGAGCCTCCATTGGAGGAGTATTACAGAGAGTCAGGCATCATAGCCAATGAACGCTTTTGGACCTGGGATGATGTGAGTTATATAAATGTGCATTGGAAAACATTTGAAATGGATTTCAGTTATACATACTTATTTTACTTTTTTTTGCTATAGATCATGAAGCTGAACATAGAGGAAATCTCATCTATTCGCTCTTTTGTATTCCTGTGGTGTGGTTCGGGGGAAGGCCTTGATCTTGGCCGAATGGTACAAATCTTTCAAACATGCACACACAGTTCACCCAAAAATGAAAATTTGCTGTTAATTTACTCACCCTCAAGGCCATCCAAGATATAGGTGATTTTTTTTTTTTCTTGAGATTTTTAGCTAAAATCGTGGTTCTTGGTGCTACATAAAATGCAGGTTAATGACTACCGTCACTTTGAGAGTAAAAAAAAAAGCATATCAGGCAACACAAAATTAATACCTGTGTCTTATGAAGCGAAACGATCAGTCTGTGCAAGAAACTGAACATTATTTACATTATTACTCGTATTCCTTAACTCAAAATATATCTATGATTTCAATAAACTGTTTAATGTGAGTTCTGTTTTGATGTGACGTATTACTCGGCATGTTTTCACTGATTTGAATGTCACATGATGATGATGTAAATGACACACATTTCTGTATAACCTGCACACAAACCAAAATGCTGCATACAGTCATTGTCTGTGAGAGTGAAACATATTTTAACATCTTTCTTTCTTCTCTCTCTCAGTGTCTGAGGAAATGGGGCTTCAGGCGATGTGAAGACATTTGTTGGATCAAGACCAACAAAAACAACCCTGGCAAGACCAAAACGCTGGACCCTAAGGCAGTCTTCCAGAGAACTAAGGTAAGAGACACTGTCCTGATTGGTTAATGCAATGGACAAGCCATAACAATAAGTTGCTAGTTACTAATTAAAAGCTATTTTTTTCTCTGACATCTCTCTTTTTGTGTGTGCATTCAGGAGCACTGTCTGATGGGTATCAAAGGCACAGTTAGACGCAGCACAGATGGCGATTTCATTCATGCTAATGTGGATATAGACCTGATCATTACAGAAGAGCCAGAGATGGGCAATATTGAGAAGCCAGTCGAGATTTTCCACATCATTGAACATTTCTGCTTGGCCCGTCGACGGCTGCACCTGTTTGGCAGAGACAGTACCATCAGGCCAGGTTAGATATGGGCCTATTTCCACTAAAAGAAATTGTATCATTATTTACTCGCCTTCATATAGTTCCTGTATGATATATTCTGTGGAACACAAAAATAGAATGTAGTACAAGTTAAAAAGTGACAATACAGTATGACATGAAAGGCAGTTCTTTGTATTATATTATATTATGTTAATATATTATTATACACTACTGTTGTAAAAAAAAAATAAGTTTGAAGTCAGTAAGATTTTTTTAAAGTTTTTTTTTTTTTTTAATGTCTCTTATTCTCACCAATGCTGCATTTATTTGATTAAGAAAGATACATAAAAAAAAACGAATATTGTGAAATATCATTACAGTTTAATATAACTCTTTATATTTTAAAGTCTAATTAATTCCTATAAGGCAAAGCTGTATTTTCAGCATCATTACTCCAGTCTTCAGTGTCACATGATCCTTCAGAAATCATTCTAATATGTTGATTTGCTGCTCAAGAAATATTTCCTTTATCACGTTTGTTTTTTCAGATTCCTTAATGAATAGAAAGTTTAAAAGAACAGCATTTATTTGAATAAATCTTTTGTAAATTTATAAAAGTCTTTACTGTTACATTTGATCAATTTATCTGTGCTGAATAACAGTATTAATTTCTTTTTTTTTTAAAGAATCGAACTGACCCCAAACATTTGAACGGTAGTGTACAGTTATTCTGATCTAATGTGCATTTTTTTTCAGGTTGGCTGACTGTGGGCCCCACGCTGACCAATAGCAACTTTAATGTGGAAGCTTATGCCGGCCACTTCAGTGAGCCCAGCTCTTACTTATCTGGTTGCACTGAAGAAATCGAGAGACTTCGTCCCAAATCCCCACCTCCTAAATCCATGGCAGAGCGAGGTGGGGGTGCACCGCGTGGAGGACGGGGCGGTTCCGCTGTGGGAAGAGGAGATCGGGGTCGAGAGAGAAATCGGCCAAACTTCCGTGGAGATCGAGGTGGATTCAGAGGCCGTGGAGGCCCACATCGTGGATTCCTTCCCCGATGATAGTGCACACAACATGCCAACTTTGAGACTGGTAAACAGAAAATGTGATGATATTTTTGTACCTGAAATTTAAAAAGGTGTTGTTGCTTTCAGTGGGTATCATATTGTTTTGTTAGTGTGTTAACTAAGAGCGGGAAATTTGTAAGAATTTTATTCAACCTCAATTAAACCCTGTTTTTATTTGACGAAACTTTGAGAGGATTTTTTTTATTATTATTATTGTGGGGTTTTGTTTTTACATGTACACATTTATTGAATCCTGTGTTTTTTGTCCATCTGTCACCTGAACATCTGCTCCTGCCATGTGCACACTTCCTGTGTGTCCTGTGGAAGGCTGTAAGGCTGAGTTTTATGATCAGTGTCAAAGGAGCTTATTGATTCTATCAGCAGTGACATGTAGAATTACTGGTTTGCAGTAAATAAAGCCAACCTAATTGATGTTTTCAGTTTTCAGGTGGTTGGTTTGTGGTGAGGAGCTGCATCATTAGAAAAATAATATATTCTGAGTCCATAAAGGCTAGTTCTAACTTTAGACCACTTTGCATCCATTTATTCTTAGTATTGATCAATAACCAGTCATGTAATAAGCATGAAATAACCAGTGTGTTGTTTTCTGGCCTGATTTGGTTGCAACATTACAAAAAGTGTGTTTGCATTAATGTAACAGCATCTTCTAGGCCAACAGAAATGTGGGTCAGTTGCATGTTCTGGTGTAATTAGCACATGAATACCCAGCACACATGCCATAACTTTTGTTACAGTGTGCATTAGAAGTAGATTTAAACTGCGATTGTATTCCTCAGTTGGTATGCAAGTGTCTCTTGATTTTAGTCTTGTTTGAACAAACTCCTAACCATAAGTATTCATTTTTGTAGCATAGCATTTGTGCCACGGAAAGGAGTGATGCATCAAATCATGCTAAATATGGGAAAGAAGTGAAATTTTTGACTTTTCTATTCTATCAGACCATTTTCAGTTCTCTTATTTGTGCAATGTGAAATAAGTCACACCCATCTCAATTTATTATAATCTGTTTGTTTCACACCAGCAAATATCACCATCACATCATACACCCTACATTCACACACCAATCAGATGAGACAGAACTGAGAGAGAGAGATCCTAGATCAAAAGAAATCTTTACAATGACAGAGCACTGTTGAAGCTGAAATCAGAGACATTGTCGTTAACTAACACTAAAAGCATTTTAAAAAATGTTACTTGGAAGAAAACATTATTTGATTTCAGCTAGTTGCCAAGGCAACAATTAACATTTTGATTTTAAATACTAAACTAATGAAAACTAAATTAACTAATCAATAAAAATAAAAAAATTACTACATAGACATAAAAAAATTTAACTGACAAAACACAACAAAATTACTAAAACTTTCAAATGAAAAAATATATATTTTAAAAAAATCTAATTCAAAAACTATAAAAGTATTTCAAGGATTCTAAAACAACATCGTCTGAAATAGCAGTGAAGCTGAATGACCTGCAGTGTCACTGGACACACTGATCTGGCCCTGAGGCATGTGGGTTAATCAGGAAAAAGAAGCTGTATATTTCCTTTACATTACTAATTCAGCACACAGACACACATGGAAGTGTACACACCCCCACACACATTATTAATTAAATTAATCTTTACAACACAAAAAAAAAAAAAAAAAAAACTATTCAAAGCTCTGGTAGAGATTTAATTTTTGTGTAGCTTGTTCATGATGTACAAGCTGTATTAGAGCTGAGCTCTTCAAATTGACTGGAAAGTTCTGACAAAGATCTCTGTAGTTTGTTTCGGTGCTAATGTGGGGTTAACAGAGGGAGACTGGACTTAGATGAATGCAAATGTCAGGCTAACTGTGTCTCATTGGAGCCGACGTGCGTCAGGCATGAGAGGGTTTCAAATGAGCAGAAATTAAGTGTTACTCTGGAGTCTGTTTACCCTTAAAGTCAGCAGCCTGTTCTTTAACTAAAACTCCAGTGAATATCAGCACCTCAGTTCTGTAGAAGTGGGTAAGAAATACAACAAACACACTTCCAAATGAACATGTATGACACTATGCTATCTTAAACACCTCTCCTTTTCTGAGACCTGTGAGTGTACAGGTTTGACTTTGTGTGTGTGTGTGTGTGTGTGAGAGTGAGAGAGAGAGAGAGAGAGTGATGATGAGCTGCTAATAGCTGGGTGACTACATCTGTAGAGAGAAGATTCACACTCTGTTGACAAGAACAAATGTGTTTGTTGTAGTGACACAAGATCTCAGAGCTAGAGAGAGAGAGAGACTGTGAACCTGAATCTGACTGTGAGACGAGGGAGACAGACAGAGAGAGAGAGAGAGAGAGCTCCTAATTCTCACATTCTGTTCTCATATTCATACCTGTTGCCGAGCTGACTGCGCTTATATTATGAGGTATGTATTAACATTTCATTTTGACTAATTCGGTTTTGAATGTGTGCATTTCAAATTCTAATTTAAAACTGGTAATAAGCAGAAAGTTACAGGACTTTTGGAGCCAGATGTTTATACTGTTCAAATGTTTGGGGTCAGTAAGATTGCTTAATGTTTTTGAGCCTCTTACACTTAAAGGCAGAGTAAGTGATTTTTCAAAAACACTTTAGAAAACTGATTCGGGCCGAATCGCAAAACAAACTTGTAGCCAATCAGCAATAAGGGGCGTGTCTACTCGTGATGTGGAGGAGAGCGCGTTCAGTGCATGGGACGGACATTAACCGAGCCGAGCGAGAGAGAGATAGAGATGGCGGATAAAAAACAAAAGAGGAAACCGTCTGCGGAACGATAAGGCAAGAAGTAGGACCCGTATCCTTCATAACCCGTAAACATCGGATTAGCTTTCCGCTGGAGAGAACTCGAGGAGCGGAAGGCCTGTGATCGGACGCCGAGGTTGCTTTGTTTCTTCTCAATAGGTGAGTAACACCGTGTCTACAACAGCTAAAGTCTGCCTACACTGGATGCGATCAAACGACCGTTGAAAACCATTTGAAATGTGTGTCAGCACGTCATAAACAGAACCCGGCAGTAGTTTTCTGTCAGGGATTTGTTGCGCCGCGCCTCTCATGTCCATAGACACGGTGTAACATTGGTTTTGCTTTGTTTCACAGAACTAACCGTTGCCTGGGTTGCGTACGAATATGTGGAGCGGAGCTATCAAAATAGGGGCAAGACCCTTTTGGGGTAGGGGCGTGTTTGTTTTGGTGATTTCAAATATCAACATTGGCTACCAGAAATCACTTACTCTGCCTTTAAGGCTGCATTTATTTAATCAAAGGTGCAATAAAACAGTAATATTGTAAATTATTATTACAATTTAAATCAAATGTTTTTTATTTTAATATATTTTAAAATGTAAATTATTCCTGTGATTGCAAAGCTGAATTTCCAGCATCATTACTCCAGTCTTCAGTGTCACATGATCCTTCAGAAATAATTCTAATATGCTGATTTGCTGCTCAAGAAGCATTTCTGATTATTGTCAAAATTAATACTTTTTTTCAGGATTCTTTGATGTATTTAACTTAAAAGTCTTTACATAAGTAAATTTACTTAGTCTTTACTGTCACTTTTGATCATTACTGAATAAAATTAATTTCTTTAAAAAATAAAAATCACACTGATCCCAAACTTTTGGAGAGTAATATATTTTCAGTGGATTCAAAAAGTCTACATTGAAAAAGTCTACAATCTGGGATTCAAAGAAAGACTGTAAAAAATGATTGTGATTTTAACAGTAAAAGACTGTAAAAATGCTACAGTAAAAACCTGTTAATTGGTCATCAGTAACTTTCCATACTATATACGGTGAATAACTGTAATTACATTTAATGTAATTTTACAGTAAAATACTGTTAAAATGACGGTTTTTGGAAGTGAAAAAGAAAAAGTAATTGTATAATTTACAGT
>NW_015638974.1:208578-260105 GCF_001515625.1 Sinocyclocheilus rhinocerous | reverse complement strand
TGGTTTATTAACATTACATCAGTTAATGAAATACGTTTTTTTATTGTGAATTTGAGTTAAGTCTGTAAAACCTAAAATATTGCTACCATATTTTTAACGGTGAAATTCTGGCAACCACAGCTGCCGGTATTTTACCGTAAATGTCACAGATTTTTTTTTACAGTGTATATGTAAGGTTCTGCACTGTTTTTATGCACAAGTTCTAGTGGTGTCAGACTTTTATGGTTCAACTGTATATCCATATATAACTGTATGCTGTATATTATTTTACATACAGGGTCAAAATACTATGTATACAAAATATTTTTAAATAGACTAAATCAGATGCCAAGGACCCCCAAATATGATGATCCCTATAGTTTCATTTATGCAAAGACTACATTATACTAAGTGAGAAAACATGTTTACAAGTGAAATAATTGGCTTTTATATAGTCGCTGACTGAGGCTAGTTGAAAGCTGGACTAAATAATGTCTTTATAATAATACTATAATGATCTATAATAATCACTAATGCAGTATTTTTTTCAGAATGGTTAAACAGACTCTCAGCTCCACACTGGACTCCGATCTACCTGACGTCACATCACTGAACCTAAAGCACACAATCCAGTCTCTCCTAAGGGTCCAATGAGAAAAGTATGTACTCAGTCCTTTAAAAAGAGGCTCACTGCAGTGCCCACAGAAAGGATCAAGATGGAGAGGGAGGAGACACCTCTGGGATTCTCAGACTCTGTGTACATTCATGCTGCAGCTATTTTCCAGAAAACACATGTGGAGAAAGACCTCGCTCCCCGACTCATTCGCTATAGGCGCTTCTGTCCCAGAGGTGATGATGATGATGATGATGATGATGATGATTCTGGAGTTGTTGACGACGGAGACGCCAACACCAAGCAGAATGAGCTCTGGGCATATGAGCTGGCGTTTAACACCCTGAAATGTGAGTGACAAAATAAAGCCAGGCCTCAAATCAAAACTGAGTTTGTATGTTTATCAGGATGAGAATTTCAAGTGGAATTTACCTGCCTGATCTGGTATGATAAATTCCATAAAGAAGCAAAATAAGTCTTGGGTAACACTGTAAATGTCATAAAGATAGTGATGAGATTTAGAAGGCACAAGAATCTGATGTGTCCAGTTGATCTCGATTGTTTTTGCAGTGTGCAGTTAATGTCCCGGTGGTCACTGATGTCATACTTTTTGCGGCCCACAAATCTTTAACATCAATTATTCAGTTCCTCATGACTCAAAGGTGCAGTTGGAAACATATGAAGAGTCATAAACGTATATTACTGTTACCCAGAATTCCATTGTTCTTGTCCTACAGTACAGCAGAGGAGAGCTTTTCCATTTTATAATGTTGTAGAGGAGACTGGGGTTGGTTGTCACTTTTTTTCTTTGGTGGTCTCTGATGATACAAACACTAAAGTAACCCTGTTAGGTGCAAATGAAATGTTAAATAATTGGGTTAAAAACATCATTTAATGTCATAGAATATTTAAAAAAATATTTGTAAATATTTATATTGATATAAAATATATTACTTTTAACCCTTTTTTTTCTTCTTTGTTTCTCGTGCCTTTTTTTAAACATTGTTTGCATTATCCACATATTTACGATTTGGGGACAAATTAAATATTTTCAAAATTGCCCATTGAAAGACACATATTAGCCACTTATTATAAGACATCTGTTAATATTATTGGTCCCACTTCATATTAAGTGGCCTTAACTAAGTACAGTGTACTTATTGTGTTCATATTGTATTGCAAAACACTTTTGCTGCTATTGAGGTGGGAAACGGGTAGGTTAGTAAGTACATAGTAGTTAAGGCCACTTAATATAAAGTGGGACCATTATTTAATGGACATGAGCTAATATGAACTAACAGTGAGCATTTTTTGTATTTTTGTTAACTAACAAAGATGAATAAATACTTTAATCTTGCTCATTGTTAGTTCATGTTAATGCATTAACTGATGTTAACTAATTGTAAAGTGTTACCAAAATAGTTTTGTTGTATTGTTTCCGAAGCTTGATATCAGAAAACATAGATTTGAAGGGAATAGACTGACTTTTGGGTTGTGGTTTTTGGGAAAAGCTGCATACTCTCCATGTTTCCTGTCATTTCTTCTCTTCTGACCTCATCTTTCCTTGCCTTCCCCCTCGTCTTTCCATTACTGAGGTCCTGAATCAATCATTTGGGAATGTCTGGTCACATTCTGGTTGAGTTTCTTCTTGTAGCTTATCTTTCACACACAGGTCTCTGACTCATTCCTCTACTCTCTTCGTCTCTCTCTCTCTCACACACACACACACACACACTCACTCACTCACTCACTCACTCTCAAACTTTTTGCTTAGGAAGGCTTTTTACTCTTATATTTTTTTTAAGGACATCTATTTGCTTTTAGTGTAGTCAGGTCAGACATCAGTTAGCTGGCTGCTGTAACACTTTAATGGCTGCGCTGAACTGTGAGCATGAGGTCAGTTCTATCATCCAGAAACACAAAGACAACAAATGATTTAAATGTATATACAATTCAGAAAAATCATACATAAGCTTATCAGTCTAATATATTATACAATATATTAAAGGAGCAAAACTATTTTTTATAGTAATTATTAGTTGTTGTTTTTTTCTTGTTTGGGTAAATAATAATAAAAAAAAATCTTAGATCTATGTTAAAAAAATGTTTAATAAATTTTCCTCCACAAACAAAATATTTTAGAAGACATCCTGAATGCTGATTATTTTCATTTTAAAATTGACGGGATTCATTTAAATATTTTCGAAATTATATTGTTCACATTCATTTTTAAAATTCAGAAAGTCTGAGTTGGAATCCAGCTATTTTTAAATTCAATTCTCAGCAAAACTGTTGTAACTCTCACACATCAGTTTTGCTGTTGGGTATTTTAGGAGTATATGGCTGAGTTTTTTGCTCCCCATTTTAACTCTTCATATTATGCTGTTGTATTACAGCTATCCACTGCAGTATAGCAGTGCTATCATAACATCAGTGTCTCTCTCCTTCCATCACAGGCCAAGATCTACTGGAGGAGATCCTGATTCACAGCTACTTTTACCGTTCTCAGCAAATGGCGGGTCTGTTATGACTGACATCCGCCCTTTTATCTTCATATCATTATTGACTTTGATGTGTTGGATGGGTGAGCTTGTGTGTATGTTCAACCAGATGATCTTATGGCGCTTGTGGTGGTCATACTCTGTGACCTCCTGGACAGGAAGTTCCAGCCTAGAGAACCAATTAAAAGAGCAGAGGAGGGACTTATAAAGGAAGTCAGACAGGTGGAGGACAACCTTTGTAGGTCAGCATGAGCAGGTCTGCCCTGTGAAAAGTCATTCATCTTATATTTGATGTTCTGTGAAACCCATGAAAAGAAAAATCTCAACGATGTCTCCTCCTAAATTGAAGAGCAAGTTGAGACCTTTGCTGAAGTATTTTCTGAGGAAAATGCACTCTCTAGAGTTTTAGAAATTCTCAACAATGTCTCAAATTGCCCAAAAGATTTCAATGGAAGCCCGTCTCTGTGTTTTGGAAATTTGATATTTTTTAATAATAATTTTTCATAACTATCATAATTAAAAAATAAAAAATAAACTCTGAGGTGGTCACTGGGTTTCCATAGGTAAGAACTTTTTTTGTAAATCAATTTGATCAATTAACTGCATTAATTGTCCTGAACTTCAAATATAATAAAGTAAAATAAAATGTAAAAAATTATATATATATCGTCACCAAATGATGACAAAAGACTGGAGTAATGGCTGCTAAAAATTCATCACTATCACAGGAATAAATTACATTTTAAAATATATTAAAATAAAAAAGTTGTTTGAAATTGTAATAATATTTCACAACATTACGGTTTTTACTGTATTTTTGATCAAATAAATGCAGCAAAAATATTACTGACCCCACATTTTTGAATGCATTTTTTTTATTATAAATAATTCATTGACTAGTGCACATCATCTGAGTTATAATGACCTAACTTGGTTAACTTCAGTTCTTAAGGTGAAAGCTGTGGTGTTCTGCACATGCTCAGTGTATCCAGAGGAGAATGAACGACTCATGAAGACAGCGCTTGAGAACGCAGACAGCAAAGCAAAAGCTGTGCCGTTCAGGTGCACACACACACACACACACACACACACACTGTCCAAGCATCAAGTCTTTCCTGTCACACGCCACTAACTGTAAGGATTTAAAGTTGCTGTATCCATGGAAACAGCAGTTAATCCACGGAAGCTAGCTTAGTGGGGGAAGGATTATGTGAATGTTTGAGTTATGAGAAAATGGATATGAGCTGGATTGAATTTACAACACAAAACATCTCTCGCTCTCTTCATATTTTTCTCAGGGTGGTCAGTGCAGGATGGGACGATGAGGAAGAGAACTCAGGCATCTGACGTCACAAATGGCTGTTTCCTCTGTGTGATGAAAAGAGAGGTGAGAAAGAAGACAAGAGAGAAAATCTAATGACTAACAGATTTTGTAACATATATAAAGGGACTTCTACAGACATGATGACATGCTGGGATTCATATGCTCTGTTTGTATCTAAACAAGCGTGAAGGAAAGTGTGTGTGACACACACACACACACACACACACCGCTCTCATGCAGAGCTTGATGCATTGCTGTCCTAAATACTGGCAGTGTAGCTCTGGTTCGCACTAAATAATGAACACACGTGTCTGATCACATTAGCATCCTCACAAGACCACACACAGCAAGAGAAACAAGGCTGTCGCTTCTTTTGTGTGTGTATGTGTCAAAGCTTGCCTTTGCACTTTATACAGCATATACAGACTGGGGCTAGTTGTCACTTTTGTACTACGATGAATAGTTGTATATGTTTGTTGTTGTTTTTATTATTACATTTAAATAATAATTAAATTGAACATTGGCCCCAAAAGCTTTCATTATCACAATCTGCCATTAATCATTGATAGTAAAACAATTGTGAAACACTAAATGAATAAATAAATAAAAATAGTTAAATTATATAATAGTTTTATATATTTTTTTCACAGAAATTAATACTTTTATTTGGCAATGATGCATTAAATTGATCAAAAGTGACAGTAAAAACATTTATAAAGATTTCTATTTCAAATAAAATTTGTTTTTTTTACTTCCTCAAAAAAATGTATCAGGATTTCCACAAAATTATTAAGCAGCACGATTCAGCATATTAGAAACATTTCTGAAGGATCATGTGACACTGAAGACTGGAGTAAAGATGCTGAAAATTCAGCTTTGCATCAGAAATAAATTACATTTTAAAATGTATTAAAAATAGACAACAGTTATTTTCAATTGTAATAATATTTCACTATATATATATATATATATATATATATTGTTCAAATAAATGCAGCCTTGGTGACTTCTTTCAAAAACATTTAAAAAGTCTTCCCAATTCCAAACTTTTAAATGGTAGTGTATTTAAAAATAAATGTGTTAATTTATTAAATCGGTTTAAAACATGAGACAACTTGCCCCATTCTGACATCCCAAGAACATGGTTCAACTTTTCGATTAAAATCCACCTTCGGTTTAATGTTGTCAGGAGTTGTGTAAAATCAGCCAGTCAGATTAGAGTTTACAGGACGTTCCAGGTTTGTGAGCAGAATGCAGCAGATGGTCAGTGAATGGACTGTCGGCAGACTGTGGAAGTGCCGTCTGTGGCTGAGACTACTGAGATAAAACCTTTGTGACAACTAGCCCCAGTCTCCCTATATGTAATATTCCACTATGCATATGTGTGTGTGTTTTCTTTCTAACAGCAGGACCCAGCAGAGGTAGAAACGGTGCAGGATATTTTAGCACAAGCTGCTGCTAAAGGTTTGTTGGGGGGGCTGATGCCTCCTGACCCCCTGAACGAAGAGAGACCAAAAAAGAGAAAAAAACTAAAAGGATCCACACCAGTTCTTCCGCCTTCCTCCCTAACTGAGCCTCCCGCATCAGTGAAGATCAGTCGGAGTCCTCTAGCTGACAGTGTGCTCGCCGATACAGTCAGCCAGACAGCAGCCACTTCAAAACACACTTTTAGAGTCCTGAATGACGGTCCCACAATCACACAAGATCCCACTTCAAGTCAAAAATCAACAGTTATGGATGCCACACCCAGCACTACAAATCATTCCAGTGTTCTAGACCAATCATCCAACAATAAAAACCGTTGTACAAAAGAAGCATCCAAAAGGTCGTAAGCCTCGAGCTAAAGTTGCTAAGCAATCCAGGAGAAAAAACTCTCGAACTTGTAAAGAACGTCAGAGCAGGTCTCGACCTCCACGCAAGAGAGTCCTGCACCTTCCCTCAACACGCAAACATTACCTCCATTAAAACCAACTCCACCTCAGAGCAAACCCCCTGCCATCAGAAGTCAAGTCAAGTCAAGTCACCTTTATTTATATAGCGCTTTTAACAATACAGATTGTGTCAAAGCAACTGTACAGCATTAATTAGGAAAATAGTGTGTCAATAATACAAAATGACAATAGTAAACACTCATTTTTCAGTTAAAGGCAGTTCATCATTGAATTCAGTGATGTCATCATCCAGCTCAGTTCAGTTTAAATAGTGTCTGTGCAATCAAGTCAACGATATCGCTGGAAATGAAGTGTCCCCAACTAAGCAAGCCAGAGGCGACAGCAGCAAGGAACCAAAACTCCATCGGTGACAGAATGGAGAAAAAACCTTGGGAGAAACCAGGCTCAGTCGGGGGGCCAGTTCTCCTCTGGCCAGACAAAACCAGCAGTTCAATTTCAGGCTGCAGCAAAGCCACATTGAGCAGAGGACTCGTAAAATCTATACGATATTTAATAGGTAGCCAGTGCAGTGTTGACAGAACCGGGCTAATATGGTCATACTTCCGGACATACTTCAGAACCCCGGGGTCACCGCACAGATCCAGACATTTGTCTCAACGAGAGTCCGTTAAACCAAAAAAGGACATCAAATCAGAAGCCTTTAAGGAAGCCAGGGAGGAAATCCGGTCAAGAGAGTTGACTCCGTTCTTCACGTCTCTCTTCATCCTCCTATCGACTGTACTCCTCCATGTCTTCTAATTTCTCCAGCAGTCTTTCCTCTTCCAGCAGCATTGCCAAAGGCAGAGACTCCATCGTTTTACATTCACAGACATGGCGCTGAGCTACAACCTGTTGTTCATAAATACACATCCCTTGTGCTTCCATACAAAAGAATTGTAGTAAACAATGTGTGCAGACCAGTATATCGCCATTGAAAGCAAGGTACTGATCTTATGACTAAAACGGCATAGTTGGTTTATTAATGTTGATGTATGCTGTACTTTGGCAATACTGTAACTGTTAGTATCATGTATACTATGTTGAACACATTTTGTTTGTGATTTGTTACCTGGAAAGGAAGGTCCTGATTTTGTGTGTTGGACTACAAATATGAAAAAAACTGATTTGTATCAATATGCACCACATGGTGTATTTAAACCACATTTCTATCTCATTTAATTTAAACAATATTTTGTATCTTTATTTATTTTTTTATAAGGATATTTGTGTCATTTAACATATTTAATTATTGCAGGTTTGCATCATATTCTGAGTTTGCATTTCACTGTTTTTATTCATTTTGAGGAATACGTTTGAGGCAACTTATTAACCAAAATGTCATAATTCAATTTTCTGGTAAAACGACGTCTCTGATGACAAATGTTGGACTTCTCCCAACGTTTGATCTGGTTAGCCCTTTCTTATAACCGACTGTAAATATATCAGCCTGTCTGCCTCCATCCAACCAACAAGCAATGGGTAGAACCAAGTCATAATATGGAAGAAAATATATTTCATTGTGACTTTAGTAATTATGCCACTAAAGCTTTATTGGCCCAAATATATTGTAAACTATGAATATCCAATGTGTACAATTTGACTAGTACAAAACGTACGCTTTTTAGAGAAATGCAAAGCATGAAGGTCCACCCCCTAAAAATCAATGGGCCATAAGCAGATCGTACAATTTCACCACAACAATTTGAAAATTTCAAATAGTTACATTCAATAGCTCATTAGGCCATAACAGTAGACTATATTTTATTAAATCAAGTAACAGCCAGAAACATTTTATGTATTTTGTGATATGCCATTTATTTTCACAACAGTTTACATTTATATGGTGTACAAATTAGTGTAGAGCAGAGAAAGCCAACGTTTCCACAAAAACGTGTGTTTGAGTGTATTTCACCAGTAGTGTTGATTCTTAGCTTGTTAATCCTTGTGATGAGATTTCTCCTGATAATCGTCGATCAGAGTGATTCACCATGCAAGAACACTCGAGTCAAACACACTATTCTTGGCTAACATGAGAATGCCGATTCTATGCTGAATTATTGTACTGGACTACATTACCCATAAGCCTCCTTCCTCTTTCTGGTTTTGCGTGTCACAGCTGACTTTGCCAGTTGCCACTGAATTCATTTTGAAACATAAAGTGTGATTGATTCTTATTTACTGTGAACCCCTCCAAAAAAACAAACAAAAAATTATTCAAAAGAAAACAGTGAGTTGTATAAGGCCCAACATCACAGAGTGAAATTCACATGAAAAATAAAACTGAACAAAAACCAACATGCACTTCTTCAAAACTGCAACAGAGATGATAAGAGGGGGAGACTGAAGGGGTGCAGTACACAGGCAGATTGATTTGCATCAGGTCATTTTAACATGTTTATACAGATGACACTTATTTCACCATCTCAAACTCTGATTAGCAGGGTGAAAGCAGAGGCCTCGTGTGGTCAGGATACAGGAGTAATGGTTATAGTTAAACTAGCTAAACATCTACATACTGCCCAAACAAATGTGCTCTAATTTTGATAAAATCTGATTGGAACAGTCTTGATGAATATGTCTGTTGAGGAAATTTGTTTAAATTGACATTTTGGAACATACACTAATTGACCAAATGGATGTCTAATATAATATAAATCATACAAATCATTAATAGGACATTATAACAGCTTCCAGTGCATCCTACTGTATTATGCTAAAAATGTTTCACTGCAAGGCTTTTGAATTGTTTTGCTATTGTAAATATGCATTATTAGCCATGTCTTTTAGCGTCTCACGCATGGGCACCGTGTTTTTAAAATGCATCAAGCTATAATTAATGGACTTTACACAGTTATTGAACCAAACTGAATCAATAATGAACTGTTTTCAACTAAATAATCACTATTATCTTTTTAGAGCTGCTTTAATTTAGTTTGCATCACTATTTCCTTGTCTAAAACCATAACGCTGCTTTGAAACAAGCTGTATTGCATAAAGTGCTATATAAATGAAACTCATAAAAATGTGTCTTGAGATCCTATGTTGGGTTAAAATACATCAAGTTAACACTTTTAGAAGTGTTAAGAGACCCTACGCTGGGCGCCACGTTTTTAAAACGCATTGTTAAAACTCGTCTTGACCCAGTGGGCAATTGATGTTGAAAAGACATCAAAACTGACGTCAAAAAAAAAAACAGGTCAAATATGCAAATCAAACTGACATCAAAAACTTGACATGACATTGATTTGACGTAAATTGAATGTCAAACATATTGACCTACATATGCATTAAACCAATTTCAGTGTGGGATTAACTTCCTATTTTCACCCAAGAAACTGCAGTCCAAACTGAATTAAAAATAATGTTACAGCATCTTGATCAAGTCTTGACTAATATTTGACGTCAAATTGATACCAAGGTTCCCGCTGGGGAGACCCTGCGTTGGGCGCCACGTTTTAAAAAAAAGCATTAAGGGTTTTGAGATTTCTCAAAGACCACATTTTTGAGTGAAGGGTCCAAAAGGAGATTGATTGTTTGATTTTATGCACCTGTTGCAAATTAAATAGTCAAATAGCCATACATACTTTTGGCCATATAGCGTATACTAGCCTATACCTACGTCTAATATTGGTTTGGGCAGAATGTAAAGGTCCTACAAAGGCCTTTCAAATGTTATGTTACGATGGCAGTCAGCGTCTGAGATACACAGCTCTTTGAGGGTCACCAGAGCAACTGTACAGTGATTTGAATTGACATTTCGTGTTTGATTTGTTGTTCAATACAGGGTAAAGAATGTCTAAGCATATGATACATCACAATGAAACCAGTATATACCGATATAAAATACAATAAATAAAATAAAAAATATCATTTCTGTTCATTTTTTAAAATTGTCGCAGGACATGCAAGGCAATGTGTCTTTTGTTTCCTCTCAAATCTTCTTCAGAGCTAAAAAACAGTCCTGCTATTCCTCCTTTCTCACTCCAGTACATACTTCAACTGAAAACTACTAAACAACAAATGCCATGCTGTAGAAAATATGGCTTAAATTTATTCATGTGTACTGTCTCAAGTTAGGTGAATTACAGAGTAAATAATGAAAAACGATGGACAGAAAAAGAGAAAAATACTCACATCTATTAATGAATGTGTTTTCCCCGCTTTAACATTATGCCGTACCCCTCTTCTACAGATTTTCACCTCCTCGCCTCATCCTCTGCTCTGTTAAAAACATGCAGCTCACCTCTTTACACTCATTCTCTCTCTTTTTTACCCCCTTCTCATTTTTGCTCTCTCTCTTTCCATCCAATCCCAGCATTCCTTCTACCCTCCCCCTCTCGTTTCGCTTGTCGCTACGGTAACCTCTTGGGAGGAAAATGTTACTGATGGGCTTAGTGGAGTATTAGCATAGGAGGACACAATGATCATATGCAAACACATGCGTACACATGCAGACTACACAATAAATCTAAAAAAAAAAACCAGCCTGAAGCATGATTCCTGTTTAGAGAACATATGAAGAGTGCCATCTGCTGGTCAGAATGTGGTACTGCTTACACTCAGTGAGGCAAAACTGTGATTCAGCATCCCTGATGAAGTATGCTGCATTCCACCCCTGCATCATTCACACACACTCACTAACACACAAACCTGTCAGCTCTTCTGGGACTAAAGCAGGAAAGCTCTTTAGTGTGTGAGAGATTCATATGCAACTTTTGGATGACCTCACAAACACTCTTCACATACAGCTACACATACGGGCAGCCCCTATAACACTGGATTAAACTTTCATTAGCACGTCTCTCTATCATCAATATTTTATTTCTGTCCTCCTTTCACTGGGGTGACTTTAATCCAGAATCATTATATAAGTGACCTTAAGCTTGAAGGGGCTGGAGGAGTGTCTCGATATCAGAATACATTAACAGAGACACATTAAGTGAATCTCTTGCAGAGTGTTATAGATAATGAGCACATGAGGAAAGTCACAGGTGCAGAGATGCTGACGTTTGCAGATCTAAAATCTCTAATTAAAATGAAATGTGAAGAATTCACGACACATGCTTCATGCAATATTTTACACTCAACAGTCACAATATATTTTTAAATTGTCGCAGGACATGCAAGGCAATGTGTCTTTTGTTTCCTCTCAAATCTTCTTCAGAGCTAAAAGAATGCATAGATAGACACTTACAGTTCACATCTCCTCCCCTAGAGCTAGCTCTCCTAAAAAGGACCATAAAATAAATTCGTATTCACAATCTCTACCATCTTTCACTCTTCTTCTTTTCTTTGTTTTATCAGTTGGTTTATCTACAACACATATATGATTTTTTTTTACAGTATGGCCAGAATAAACGGGATCGCAAGACATGCCAAGGCAAGTATGACCAAAATAAACAAAACCAAAAAAAAAGCGACAAAATAAAAGTATCTGAAATTTGAAAAATAAAGCCTTATGATATGATGTTTGCTATATATAGATACTATATGTACACACAGAAGTGACTCGTCAAAACCCTCGTGAAAGAAAGGGTAAGTCTAGGACTACAGGTGGCACGCCAGAGCACAGCAAGACCACATAGGTGCGTGCGGGTCAAAAAAATTAAAATACAAATTTGTGAAACACAATCAGGACACGTAGAGCCACTAATGGCATCCAAACGTGAGGAATGGATGCTGGAACTGAAATAGCTCTTCATAGACATTGGAGTTTTTCACTAACTTGGATGTGCTGCAGATAGTTCCTATAGGTCAGGTATTTTTGACTTTCAGTCACTGGAGAGCCTCTGGAGGAAGCAAGCACTACGCTGGGGTTCAAAGCAGAATTGACACGATTGAAGGGTTTGACTCTAGACAAAGTTCTTCCCGCCTCCTGTATTTTGCTCCATGAGTAATTCAGTTCTCTTCCACAACATTCTCTCTTTCAAAGAAAAAACAAAAAGGCAATTTCACTTTGGAAATATAAAAAGCACATTCATACTTTACATCTACACACTGAACAGGTCGTGTCCTTCCAGCTGTGTTAATGCAGAGCAAGTCTGTTTCATATTGGCATCTTTTCTAAGCCTCCTCATCAACTTCAGGTGAAGATGAACGTGTCAGCAGAGCTTCTTGAAGAAAACAAAACCATTTGGTGAAAGCTTCGACGTTAATGTGGTTTCACTCAACTCAAAAAGCTGGAATTTCCTACTTGGAAAAGCGCAAAGGTACTTCCCTTGAAGTCGAACTTCCAACTTGCGCATTTATTCTCCGTAATTTGGTTGCTAGAAGACTTCATTGTTGACGCTGAACTAATGCACTGCTAATATAGTGTTGTTTTGTTGCCTTAAGGTGCGGTCACGTTTACCTTTGTTCCAATAGGTATCCAAATGATTGGATTTCACAAGTTGTTAATATGAATTTACTGTGTTGACCAATTGTAGCTTTTATGCAAGTTGTGCTTCATACGTCGCTGCACTACTGACAATTAGCAACGGACCGAAATGTCACCAAAATATCGCTAATGTTACCGCAACCTTCACACCTCATCTTTTGAGCACTGAACACTGGAGCAACTTGGTCAGAAGATATCAAGTAAGAATATCCGTCATCCAACTTTGAATGGAACACAGAGCACAGTTCCTCTCATCCACCCATTCTTCTCTCAGGATAATAAAGAATGCAACAAAAAATAGCTTTTATGACACTTATGAACATCCTTTAGCAAATGAAGCAGCATCAAGCTCCTCTACACACCCGCACACACATATGGTCTATGAAGAAGCTCTGTTGAGTGAAGCAGCCTTGTTTGTTCTTGTTGAATTACACAAATCTCTTTGAGGAGGCTTTGTCCAGATAGGGTGGATCTTATAGATGGGCGGAGCCTGTTGGTTTCAGTCATGCTGGAGTGGCGTGGCTTCCCATGCAGATAATCGCATGAGACGGAAGAGAGAGGCTTGTAGATACTGGACTAGGTGTGTGTGAGTGTGCGAGTAAAGGGTGTATTTTCTTGGCATCAGCTCATTTCATAATTACTGATTTTCAGACCGTTTTCGCCCTCGAGTTCTTCTTCATCTCCGTCACGTGACTGGACAGGTATGTACAGGACATTCTGATAGTTTTAAGCATGCAGAGCGTGACGGTGAGTGTGCGTGCTCGTATGTCAGATCACTGGTTGAGCTCAGTGACTGGTCTCTTCTGTTTGAGCGTGTCGATAAGGGACAGAACTCCACGTTTGACGCTGGTGGAGACACGGCGTGTGACTGAATCAGCAGGGGGTGCCTGTGAGCAGGCTTTCTGAGATGGAGGGCGTGCCACCAGACACTTCTGATACCTCAACTGCAGAGAAAAAGAAGAAAACAAGGAATGAATTCATGTGTTGCATGCAATGAAACAGGCTCGGTCGGATTAGATCTTTTTTTAAACTTTAAACTTATGAAATAACAAAACTTTTAATAGAATGGACGAGACTTAAGGTTGGGTTGTTGTTTGGACACTACAGCTGTGATACTGATCTAATATATGGTCTTGACTAAGGGTGGGTGATAAATCAGGTATTTACAATGATTAAGCAACATTGTGAATATTACAATGATTTTAATGTTTTTTGGCCATCAAGTTTTATTCATAGATGTGTCTGTGTGGAATTTTTCAAATATACAGTGTACAATATACAAATTCTGTTTTCACTTTGTCATTATGGGCTACTGAGTGTAGATTAAGGAGAAAAAAATGAATTTAAATTATTGTAATATCAGGCTGCAACATAACAAAATTGAAAAAAGTGAAGGGGGTCTGAATACTTTCCGAATGCTCTGTATTTTATTTTCTTACATTTTATTAAGGTAGCTGTTTATGGCCATGTACTGTTATTAATATTTATTAAAATACATATATGAAGGGCAGTGGATATACAGTGGGATTTTTTAAAAAGTTTTTGAATGAACTCTCTTATGTTCACCAAGGATGCGTATATTTGATCAAAAATTCAGGAAAATTGTGAAAAAAGTAATATTGTGAAATATTACTACAATTTAAAATAACTGTAATATATTTGTATAAATGTAATTTATTCCTGTGATGGCAAAGTTGAATTTTCAGCATCCATCACCAGCCTTCCATCCTTCAGAAATAATTCTAATATGCTGATTTTCTGTTCAAGAAACATTTTCCTATTATTATTGTGTGTTGAAAGCTGAAAGCTGCTTAATATTTTTGTGGAAATGTATTTACATTTATCTTAATTTATTTAAATAAGAAACCTTTTGTAGCATTATAAATGTCTTTACTGTCACTTTTGATTTAATGCATACTAACCGAATAAAATCCATTTCTTTAAAAAATTCGTACTGACCGCAAACTATACATACACAGGTATAGAAAAAATTAAGAAATTCCCAGTTTCTCTGGATTTATGATTTATAGTTATGTGTTTGAGTAAAACATAATTTTTGTTTTATTCTGTAAAATACTGATGACATTTTCTCCAAATTTTAAATACAAATGTTGTCATTTAGAGCATTTTTTGCATAAAATGACAATTGGTCAAAATAACAAAAAAGATGCCATGTTTTCAGACAACACAATACCAATACCAATGTTTTAACTTTAGAAGAGTTAAGAAATCAATATTTGGTGGAATAACCCTGATTTTCAATCACAACAAATGAAAACCAATTGTCATTTTCTGGGGGAAAATTGCTCTAAATGACAATATTTTTATTTGAAATAAATGTTACCAGACCTTTATAGTATAACACAGATATTAACATTTTACTCAAACCCATACCTAGTAATCCAGTAAATCCAGAGAAACTGAGAATTTTCAAGTGGTCTCTTAATTTTTTCCATAGCTGTATATACATTCAATAGGCTGACAATTTCTGAGATATCATTTTTGTAGCTATATTGCCCAGCTCTGGCCATGACATTGATTTTGTTTAATTCTAAAGCTATAGTGCCCATTTACATTTGATGTGGTGGAGAACTGGTGTTTTTCTGGTGCCATAACTCACCATGCACGCTGCCTGAACAGCCTCTGACACACTGCCAGCATTGGGATCACACCAAAACACATGACACTCAAAGTGCTGGCTCCCAGAGTCCATGATGAACGCGAATGAATGCACATCTTTTCCAACTCCCATGAATGACAGAAAACGCACACGACACTCCACTAGGACCTCCTCTTCCTCCTAATATAGGTGGTCACATCAAGAATCATACATGAATCAATATTCCAAAGATCATAAGCACAACTGCATAAACACAACAAGTTGTACTTTAGTAAAACACAACTATTTTGGCAGGATATTATTGGGTTTAACATTGCCTTTTCTTTGATGACTGTGACTGTTGCGTCAGCTACATTCAGTTTCACAGGAATCCAGTCTTCTCGGATTGATGATGTCATCAAACTGTCTATTGCACCGTTGAGAATGTCCATGCCTAGAAAACAGTGTCATCTGACCTTGTAATAGCATGTATGGGTCCAAGAAAAGCTATGGGAACCCTTTGGCTTTATCTGGATTTCACCATAAACTAGCCATAAAATTTGATCTGATCTTCAGCTAAGTCACATCAGTAGACAAACACAGTCTGCTTAAATGTAGGGTGGAAGTGTTTTCTCCAAAAGCTAACTGGGGTCGGGAGTCATCTAACCTGGAGTCCAATCAATTAGACAAGATTGGAGGTCAGACTCACCTTGCCCTATAAACCAACAATTACAATGTTTGCTTTTCACAAGACGCTTTGTCTGATGTGAACCATCCAAAAAAAGAGCTCTCCAAACACAGAATTGTTGACTTACATAAAGTTGGAAAGGGATACAAAAGCTTGATCTCAAGAGAACAATGCACACAAGACATCTCAAAAATATCACTGAACTAAAAGTGCCAAATGTCTGACAGTTTTGCATGGCTGATTTGGTGGAAGATCAAGGATGTACATACTTTTTCGTGAATGTTTACATTGTTTTTTAATAAAAACAAAAAAGCATTATTTGTTAGTTCAAGCAGATTGTGTTTGTCTTTTGTTAAAGATCAAATTAAATTTTATGACCAATTTATTCAGAAATCCAGAATTCGGGGAGGATTGTATGTGTTAAATGTGAAGAAAAGTATGCATATCATATTATTAACTCTTTCTCTGCCATCGGCTGAATTTTCCATCTTTCCGTGTTTTGGCTATTATACGATAGGAGGTGCTATTACACATCTTCTGATCAAAACACGGTGAAGAAACAGCAGAAACAAGTGGTTGTGTATGTTAAAGCAGATGCATATGTAAAATAACGCAATCATCAAACATTAAACAGCATATAAATCAAAACTGCCTAATGTTACCGAATGAAATATCAGGAAGTGCTATAGGACTGTGAAGCTTTGGATGTGTTGATGGAAGCAATCGACTCTATCTATGTTTTGATCATCATTCTGAATCCAATCTGTACGTAGTCTATGACAAAAACATGATTTTCTAACCTTTTTGCTCAAAATGTTGCTTTTTTTAGACCAGGAATGTGCATTTTGAAAGTAAATAGAGTCCACTTTGATTTCATGTTGACTTTAAGCAAATATTTTAATTTATTTAATAAAAACGATCAATAAACAATGCAGATGAACAGACACATGGTTATAATGTGAGTTGTGAATGAGAGTTTGTGTGTATTTCTGTGTTTGTGCATATGCAAAGAACTGTCCTAAAATACCCTGATGGATGATGTGCCCTTTAGTTTAACAGAGACAGTCAATTTAAAAAACAGTTACTTAAAATAAACACACCCACATTTCAGGCAAACAAAAAATGGTGTAAAATATAACCATGGATAAAATGCACACACATCACCTACTACCGGTATATGCAGGTGCATGTGGCTATCTAAGATGAATGAGTGTCTCTAAACTTACACCTCCAGCTGTATTACACACATTCTTTATAATTTCTGCTAAAAATAAACTATTATGAACAAAATGTCCAGGAAGAGACTACAACCAGGCAATGATGTGAATATAAGTAATAATAGGGTAAATCAATTTACCTCTCTCTGAGTCCCGGAAAGCAGTCAAGTAAAAGATTTTAAAAAAAACATTATGAGAAAATACACACAATGAAGCCCATTAATGAAACAATGAAGGATTGACAGAAACATGTTCTGCTTGTATTTCATGAAAGGGTTCTGATGTGTACAGGTATTTCAGAACATGTGCATTACTAATAGACCATAAAAATGTCATTGGCAGGATGCGTATCTCAACAACAATGGCTGGAACATGCTGTGGGGAAATTTTAGCAGCACTGTCTTTTCCAAACACCAATAATAAGTATGTATGAAAGAAAAATAAAATAAGAGGGAAAAGAGAGAAAACGAGACCAGCAGGTGTGACAAGAGTATTCAGAAATTTATCACGATGTATGTGACACCTCAAAACATGAGGCTCTCAGTGTGCAGCCAGTAAGAAACATGAATATGTAACAGTGTGATAATTAGAGATTTAACAGACTGAGAGAGAAAGAGAATAAAACCAGATGAACTCAATGCACTCAATAATGTCCAGAATGAAACCAGGCTGGTAAACCTGTTCAAAATGGGCTGTTTTACAGCACCTCAGCAGGATTCAACTGGAAAAAGTGCTGGAGGGTCAAGGAGAAACTACAAGGAGGTACAGGGAACAACGCAAATGAACCGAGAACAGAACCCTGAGGTTCCCCAAAGGAATTTGAAAAAAAGGCACGTGTTCTAGTTTGCGTAGATGTGTGGGATGGTATCAGAGGGAAGACCTGATCTGAGGGAACATGCAAGGAAGTTGCAGTCTCTTTCAAATGTAACCTGTTTAGTGACGTGAACATCTTGCCGTGACCTACTTTAATAACCAAACACACAGTACTCCACAATACGATCCTCACCACAGTAAATGACAACACATACAGTACATCCACAATTCTCAACTGAAATCTCCTCCTCCTCATTCACACCATCTGGAGAAATTCCACCCACTCCACCTTCTAACAGTCCTGCTATTCCTCCTTTCTCACTCCAGTATTCACTGGGGTGACTTTAATCCAGAATCATTATATAAGTGACCTTAAGCTTGAAGGGGCTGGAGGAGTGTCTCGATATCAGAATACATTAACAGAGACACATTAAGTGAATCTCTTGCAGAGTGTTATAGATAATGAGCACATGAGGAAAGTCACAGGTGCAGAGATGCTGACGTTTGCAGATCTAAAATCTCTAATTAAAATGAAATGTGAAGAATTCACGACACATGCTTCATGCAATATTTTACACTCAACAGTCACAATATATTTTTGATGATTTTGCTTGTGATGTAAAATTAAGAAATGTTCTGTGCATTGTCTGTTTGTTTAAACCTTTTGCTTTTACCGTCATCACTCAAAAATGTGTATGAAAGTCTCTTTTTTGTATATTAAAATGTTCTAACAAATGTTTTTTTAATATATTCTAAATACTGCTTTTCTATTAAATACTGATATTTATTACTATATATTTTTATATTGGTGCATGTACATGAAAATAAATACCATTATTCCTTCATAATGATTATTTAATGGAAAAAAGGTGAGGAAAACATCTTCCTCAGTTCTTGCATTTTTGTACATTTAAGTTTTTTGCATTTAATGTTTTGAAAATACTTGGCAACACTGGCTGAAAAAGTACGCTTTTAGAAGCCATCTGAAAATTTGAAATAATTATAATTATTCTTTTTTTATTTGATAAAAAGCATTTCCCTTTAATAAAAAAAGGATTGTAATGTTGAAATGTACATCCATTCAACATCTTTTGTAGGTCAGTTTGGTTTTTGAAAATGTTGATCTGATTTAACTAGGCAGAAACTGCTTACTCTAAAACAGTGCAGAGCTTCGAGCCAACATTCAGTGGGTCACAGAGATTAAATATTATTAGTGTTGATAGATGACCAGTCAGCCGAACAGGATCAGCAAAGTAGAAAATTAGCTCCACGTAAATAAAACTCTGATGATGTTTATGGCAGCTGAGAACTGTAATGTTTTAACTCACATAAAATCCCTTTATGCCCCATCTGTGTGGTTTCCAAAAGAATTTTAGAAACACTTCCCACATTTTCATAAATACAGAGTGAGTTATTAATCATTCAGTTTTGTTCAGTTTATCTCTGTCATTTATTAAACATTTCATAAACCCTTCCTCATTTAACATGTTCTCCTTAACTAACCCATAAAAATAAACTTTGCCATGGCAACCAGTGCATACCTTCCATTATCGCGGCCGACACCCCACACACGGATGCTTGCGATTGGCTGAGAGTGTAGAACGCTTCGATCCATGGGGTCAACCAGATTCAGCATGTTATTCTCCAGAATGAGGTACATATCCTTCCCCTGGACACACACGCACAACGCAAGAGGATAAGATAAGGCTTTAGTTTCAAAACCTTGTGAGCTTTCTTGCTGTCCACTGCCTTCATAGGCAGCTGCCTTCTAAGGCATAATTTAAATAGCACTGAATTTTTAAAACTATGCTTTTTGGTACTGAATGAAATGTATGAATTCATGTAATTTCATGCAACAAGCAGAGTTCAGAGCACACAGTAGCTCCATAGCTGTTGCTCAGTTAAAAACATGATACTCTAAAAAGCATAAAATGCATGCAAAAAAGCACATGCAAATAACTGGTAAAACAGTCTTTTTTTTAAAACTTTTTTTTAATCTATGTTTTTGGTATTGAATTAAATGTATTTTATAATCCATGTCCTCTCAAACAAAGCGCACTGCAGCTTGACAACTGGGGGATGTTAACATGTTGCTAAGATGATACTTAATAAACAAGCTTTTTAAAAATATTGGGTAAAATTGTTAGCCTATTTGTCAAAATTGTCCACTTGATTGTCAAATTATTGATGCGTTTGAGTATTGAATAAAATATTTTAACTAACATTTCTCCTGCTCCACATTTTCACAGAATTTTTCCATTAATGATAAATGCAATGCTGCCTTAGAATTTGACCAGAGAAAAGGTTTTTTAGAAGCCTTCTGGAACCAGTCAACAGAGGCTCTCTTCCTGTGTCCTGTCACAACACATTAAACTCTCTTTCTTCCTCTTCCTCTTCTATTCACTTGCTTTTTTCTGCATGACATTTTCAGCTTTCCCTCTTTTCGGTTTATTCTTTTTTGTCTCTTTTATGTTTTATCCCCGTTTCTGCCTTCCCTTTTTCAAGATGATGTTTAGAAACATTGTGTGTATTTTTGCATGAATATGTACTATATGTGCCTTCCTGTGTTTAGACTATAGTGCTGGTCTAGCTGGTTGACCAGCAGAACCGTGTAAAACTGGTCAACCAGCATGGGTTCTTGTAAATCTTGTTAGTGTGCGTGTGTGTGTGAGAGAGAGGGTGAAGCTGTCTCTCACCTCTCCCCAGATGCCCACAGTGTCTCGTATATCATTCTTGCAGTAGGACAGTTGACGGATGCAGTTGTTAACAGCGACGCTGCTTTTACCCGGAGCCAAATCCTCCTCAGCCATCTCTACCCAGCCGAGAGAGCGCACAGCAAAACACTGTAATAAACAAACCCACTGATTAAGCACAAAGACTGTAACAAATAACTACAGGGCAACAGCTACACACTATGAAAATGAAGAGTGCAGCAAATATACGACTTAAGACATAATAATAACAGCTCGCACAAGAACAAGCCCAGTAATATAGTATTGTGTTTGTCTATTACATCCATTTCATTATACCTCATATCCTAAATCCTCCTACTCCTCTATAGTGAGACAGATTAAACTGAGGAAACACCTCTTAAAATTTTCACATGGCATCTTCTAAGAATAGAAAGCGCGAGAGTGTTCATACACATACATGATCACTTACACACACACACACACACACACACACACACACACCTCTTATAACAGGGTGCTGAGATCAAAAGAGAAGACCCCTTTTACTGGAAGAGTTTTTCTTTCATCTTTCACTTGTTCACCTCCTCCTTTCTCATCTGTATCTCACTCCCAGCACTCTGAGAGCAAAATCATCCATCATTCTGTCTCTCTTCTTTTCTGACAATCTGTGACAGGGCGCCTCCATTATAAAAGTGTTTGTGTGTGCGAGAGATTAATAGCAGGCAGAATGCTGTCATGCTCTTTCAGTTTGACTTTAACTGCTGCTGAAAGAACAGATCCTCAAGAGGAAGAGTGTGAAACAAGCAAAGAGGGATAGAGAGAGAGAGAGAGAGAGAGAGAGAGAGAGAAAGAGCATGACTTGGGGGAGGAAGTGTATATTGAATGGTAACATAAACGCCAGATGAATATCATCTGACAACTCATAGCCAGAAATTAGAAATCCAGTAAAAGTTAAACTTGAGCTACAGTGGGGTTCCTGCACAGTTGCGATGCAGAGAGCTACATTATTCATCTGTCTGTTGCCTCTATAGTATATAGTATAGACTGACAACTGGTCCACCCAGTCAAATGAGACACATAAATTAAGGCTATATTTCCATTGCATATCAAGTTTGAGAAATAAACAGTAATTTTAGCGTTAAAAAACGTGACTTTGATTTGATATATTAGGCGATATACATCATAGTCTAACTGCAACAGTCAATCGATAAGTAAATAAATCTATGTGATGTACTATGGTTTACTAATGTTTGGTCAAGCTACAAATTTAAAAAGCAGCATTTTGTCTCTACCTCATTTGAGAGCTTTTCAGCAAAATACAACACAAGACAATTTATTATGCTTTATGCTTGACAGATCACATTTTTAAGTAAAGTCACATTTTCAATTTAGGCATTTATTTTTGGCTCATATCTTTGACCTTTTTCTCTTTCAGCCAAAAACCAATAATGCTGTATTGTATTAAGCATGTACTGTAAAGAAATTAATACTTTTATTCTGAAAGGGCATATTAAATCCAAAAGTGACAGTAAGACATTTATAATGTCACAAAATTATTTTTATTTCAAATAAATGCTGTTCTTTAAACTTTCCATTTAACATATAATGAAAAAAATTCATTTATGTAACATGGTTTCCACAAAAAAATTTCAACATTGATTGAATGATAAGAAATGTTTCTTGAGCAGCAAATCAGCAATGTTTCTAAAGGATCATGAGACACTAAAGACTGGAGTAATGATACTGAAAATTCAGCTTTGCTAGCACAGAAATAATTAATCTTTTAAAAAATATATTAAAATAGAAAAAAAGTATTTTAAATGGTCACAAACAATATTTCACAATATTACTGTTTCATTGTATTTTTGATCAAATAAAGGCAATTTTTGGTGAGCATAAGAGATGTCAAAAACATTTAAAAATCTGCAGGCCTCACACTTTTAAATGGTAGTGTATGTGACACATTGCATAATCAAATATTTGAAGGATTAACTGATTTGTATTGATTTGTTTCACATTTTGTGTTTTGTGGCACAAATGCATTTGACTATGTATTTATGAGGGTGTTGTTTAGTGTTTTATGTTAACATCAGGGTTCCTCTGCATTAAGGACATATCTCACTCTTAGATAAATACATCAGAAATAATAACTACAAATTTGTTTTTCCATCTTCATCTTTACCCACATCTCCAAGCATGTCGTGCATATGCATTTCTTTGAGCAGCCAGAAGATGGCACTGTATATCTAGAATTACATTGGAGGATGGAACTCCTGACTGCACCACTAAATTCCAGCAATAAACTATGTTTGAAATAGTTTGTGTCAATCCTGGTACATGTTAAAACCATATATGTGTCATGCTTTAAAAAAAAAAAAAAAATCTCACAGAACTAGGGGACATGATAATGTTATGGTGATCAAGATTAGAAATTTTGTTAAAATCATTATTTACTCTTTAACAGGACCCAAAATGTATACTTTTCTCACATCTGCTAATGGCAGGTAAACTGAACGGCCTATTTTGCATTATTTCAATGCAAAAAATAACAAAAAATATATATATATTTTGTCCATATGAGAATGGAATTATTTGCTGTTTCCATTGAGGTAAGAGGTGTTACATGATACAGCAGTCGCAACAACCTTTTATTTAGTAGACGCTTATATGTCTTTGATATGATTCATTTTTGTCTCTTACAACAAGACCTTGACTATCATTCTTATAATCTGACTTAAACCATATAATGTTGCAATTCCTAAACAAACACTAGCCAATTAGTGTGCAACTCCATTATACAGCATATTGCTTTAGAGCTTGGCGAGTATGAATTTGGATCCTGCCTTCAAGACTATAATAAGTTCTCTGTAGAGCTGTTATCTTTGAATAGCTGCACAAACTCATGTACTCTCACCTTGGCTTCAGGGTCACTGTTAATGCTGCTGGAATCTTCCTCTTCCACAGGAGCAGGGTTTCTAAACACAGATGCACACACAGTCAGAAGAGATATATACATTTTATTTATTCTCTCTCTCATTTAGGTGTATTTATTTATTATTTATTCTCTTTCACACACCGTAGCTTGAGGGAGGCGTAGCGGAGAGTTGCGCCTTCGAACTCTTTCAGACTAGGGTCAGGGTTTACTGTGGCCGCCTGTAGATCCTGAAGCAGAGATAAAGCAGACGTGCTTAAACACAAGCATATAGCAAACCCACAAATGTACAGCATGGAGCCAGTGGGTTAAGTGCAAAGACCTGTGTGTATGTGCAGATCACGCCAAACAAAACAGGAAAGCACAGTTCCAGCGATGAGTGATTAAACTAATTGAAATGAAAATGATTAACCAGTTTTAAAACAGACACAGTTTGAACCCTGCACATTTTACAAAAATAATGGATTAAGACAATGAGAAGAAATGAAGAGTGAACAGGAGCTTTCCTGCTGCAAAAATCATTTTCTTAATCAGCATTAAAATATCTAAATGCATAAATTAATAAATAAATAGTGTAAGCATTTGATTTATCAATGCTTTATTCTCATCTGCAAGGTTTGTTGTGTATATCCAAATATACTTAAAACAAGATAAATTTCCATGACAAGCAAAAATTGCATAATATATTAAGACTAGTTTTCAGTAATTTTTTTTCTCACCCCCTTGGCAATAGATTTTTTTTAAGCATAATACTTACTAAATTTAGTGAGGTTTATGCTTAAATCAAGAAAAAATTTAAATTTGGCATATAGGTTAGAAAAATTAATTTAGTTGGATAAATGATTTTTGCAGTACAGACAGACAAAAAAACACAAAAGCCATGCTCAGTAGAAAGGTTAAAGGTCAAAAGGTGAGGAAGGTATGAAGCAGTACTGGATCTCAGAACACAACTACTCCAGTAGAACATCAGGTAGACCAACTTTTCACAGAATTTTTATTAAAAATAATGCAAAATACATCTGCAAAATATGGGCCAGCCAATGGGCAAAAAATACATTTTGAACCCTGTGACGAACATAACCAAGTGTTGACAGTGGTTGCCTGAGACATTCTACTGTGTATTTGGCTCTGCAGTTCAATAAAAAAACTGCCTGAGATACTAACCTTCCAGATCTCACTATCAATCTTTCCCACTGCAAAATCACTCCATGGCTGTTTCTTCACCATTATTTACACACAAACAGGGAGGACCAGGTTGAGGGGTCAAGGGTGGGAGGGTGGAGAGAGACAAGACAGGGTTGTTAGATCACTCGATAAGCATGTGTGTGTATGTGTGTGTGTGTGTGTACAGTATCTGTTGGGTGTATGGTTGGGATTTTATTAGATGCAGTATGGATGTTGATATCTCACTCTATGTTGCAAGAATCAGAGGAAAGCACAACTGTTTTTCCACTACATTCTGAGAGTAAACAAGCATTACTGTTACCTTGTCCTCTTCCCGATGGCGTGCCTCAGAGTGTCTATCCTTCCCTGACATTATCTGTAGGGATGAGGACCGAGGCTATACACACACACACACACACAAATAGATACATAGTTTTAGCTTTATTATGTGTAACCAACTTCTAACTAAATATCACAATATATTTATATTTGTCAATACAATTTATACTACAGTTCAAAAATTTGGTGTCAGTAAGATTTTTTGAAAAGAAACTATTACTTTTATTCAGCAAGGATGCATTAAATTGATCAAAGTGACTGTAAATATTATTATTATATATATTATTATGGATATTCCAATTGATTGCAAGTGACAAAAAAATAAAATTCTTCTCAATTGATTAGTTTCTTTTTTTTGTGGACACAAAAAAAATCAAATAAGTCATGTTACTAACCTAGTTAAGATTTAGTTTTGATTTAAGAAGTCAACTGAAAAGAACAGACAAAACTAAATCTGGCAAGATGCATGTCTTCTTTTGTTCAGTTATTCAGTAGCACATTGCCATTTTAAAACAAACAAAACCGTGTGAAGTGCTGTCAACCTTGCTTCGTTTCATGCTGCAGCAAACAGCAAAACTGTAAAGCACACTAAGACTCAAAGGACCAAAAAGAGATTCAAGCCCAATGTTAAGGCCAGGAGCAATTTAAAAGACTCTAGACTCTTTACTGATATGCATGTTCATTCAGTTTCATTCATCTAGTAAGGTCTTTCATACATCTGATTTGAAAAAATAGCTGATAAAAAAATCTAAATGGCTGATAAATTTCACCATTCACCAGTCACTGTTACTGGTGGGCGAACATTAATTTCCCAAATACAGTCATAGCAACCTTTAACTATATAAAGCATTTGACCATCTCTGTTTAATTCATGGCAACTGAAATACTGTCACATCTGTAATGGCGTTACCCTGGATTTTCATGCTTTTATGAACTATAAGTTTGTGTCTTATCCACTTTATTCTCCACAACCAAATTGTACTCATTGTGAAAGCTATACACCCAGAGAATGGCAGGATGTGACCATAAAGTATTGTCCGTACTGTAAGATGAGACATTGATGAAAAGACTTACAAAGTAGCAGCTGTTGACGAATCCACAGGAAGGAACATTGCCGTCAGAGGATGAGGAAGAGTTTGAGGACAGGATAGGGGCTGGTTCCAGACATGAAGAAGACGGGATGGGGGCGGGGTCAGACGAGCTGTCAGAAGTGGTGCTGCCTGAACGACTCGATGCTTCGAAAAACACGTGGGCGTGAGACATCGACTAGAGGACAACAAAGAGGTACCGAGCAAATGATTGGTCAATGTGGATAAATCAACTGTTGATTTGTTTTAGTTGAGTACCATGTCCAGTTAGCGTAACCACATGGTTTCAAAGGGTTACCTCGTGATCTGGAGTGGGCGAGGGTGACAGGGAGCCCAGGGAGTGTTTGCGGCTGGCATGGCTGGGTCCAGTTGGCACCGGATGGCATGGGGCGGGTCTCTCCCACTGCGTGGTGCCCGTAGGAATGTGCCAGTAATAAATGCCAGCCATGTCTGTCATCATCTTCCATCCTGGAGGCAAATCAGGGTCTGTCTGAAATGACTGCTCCCCCCAGATATCTGGAAACACAAATACACAAGGTCAGGCGTGGTCCACACACCCATCAACTAAGATATCCAAGACTCCTATGAGTGGGTGTTATGACCAAAACCTTGTATGACGGCATGAGTAATTTTAAAACACGGTATGTATCAGCATACAACAATTCTGGTACTCTAACCTGAATCTGAACAGCGTTCCAAGAGTGTTGATGTATAGTTTAACAACTAGGGCTGCCCCCGACTAAATATTTTTCTAGTTGACTAATCGCATGTTTATATTAATTTAATTACTTAAATATATATAAATATATAGCCTATTCCGCTCTCAAGCTCACGCATAAAGCTTGCAGCAAAGCACCGTCAAAAGTAATGACAATGAATGTGTCGGAAATATCGAGGAGACATTTTAATTATTTATTAATAAACTAGTGTTTTCTGACTCAGTGTCGGCTGCAGATGAAGTTGACGATGCTCACTTGCCATCTGAGTACAGTGGACGGGGCTTCAGAGAGAAATGCAGCTTTCATACGGATTACATAATCATCAGAGTTTTTGTTTTTGATTTGAATTTGTTCTTTATATCTATTTCTCACATAGTAGCCTATACACTCAGTTTCGGTTCATTTTTGTGACACGCTCCAGTTCACAAAGACCGAGACGGCAGAAAGCACATCCTGTTTATTTTCTTTATATGTTTATATTCTTTATTTTACAAAAGCACAATGTTTTGCTGATATTGTAAGTGTATACAAAAGTAGACCTTTTACAGTTTCGAATTATGTATTACTCTTTATCTTTATGAGCAAAAATGACGGCGTACATATATTGGTACTGGTCAATAATTATCGATACCGAACGATATGAAACATTATATCGTTGATACATTTTTTAGCTATACTAGCCCTACCATGTAGTTTTCAAATAAGCCTGAAGGCCTTGATTAGTTGGATCAGGTGTGTTTAATTAGGGTTGAATCTAAACTGTGCAGGGCTCCGGCCCTCCAGGATTTGAGTTTGACACCCCTGATCTAGAGTGACGTAAAAGTCACATGAATTGTGATATGACTGTTCAGACTGCAGTCGCATTGCAAAACATCTGACCTGTATCAGATTTAGAGATTTAGGCTACGTTCACACTGCAGGCAAATGTGATTTTTTTTGCTCACATGTGACTCAGATCTGTTTTTCTCATGACAGTGTGAACAGCACAAACCACATGAAATCTGATCTTTTCAATTCCGATTTGTGCCACTTCCATATGTGGTACTAAATCCGATACAGGTCAGATGTTTTGTAATGCGACCGCAGTGTGAACAGCCATATCAGAATTCATGTGACTTTTACGTCACTCTAGATCAACCTTCGTCACGATTCTGCGCTCATGGGAGTCACTTCAAAGATTTTACACACCCAAATCAAGACAGTTGCAAAAGGTAGTCAGTGGAAGTACAGTGATGTGTCAGAACTCATAAGTATTGCAGTGACAACTCTATATACAAGCAAAACATGAGGGCTCGTATCATAAAAGTTTCAATGCTCTCTTCTGTCACATCCTTGTCTTTATTTTTCATATTGCCTGCGCATAATTTCGATGGCTTTTGCAGCAGATCACACTATAAATAAACGCATAATCGCTTACTTTATGTCCTCCGTATGACAATGCGCTGCGCAAGTGTTGCCAAGTCCAAAGTTTTCCTGTGAAATGTGGCTACTTTTTCATCTAAAAACAACTTGCGGGGGTTGTTTTTCAACTCCGTGGGTTAAAGCGATCCCACTAACGCGATCTGGGGGTAAATCGGATCTGAGCAAAAATCAGAATTGAAAATTAAAGTTTTAAAGCATTAAAGCATTAAAGCTCCCAGTGTGAACGTAGCCTTAGTACCACATATGGAAGTGGCACAAATCGGAATTGAAAACATCAAATTCCATGGGGTTTGTACTGTTCACACTGTCATAAGAAAAACAGATCCGAGACACATGTGAGCAAATAAAATCGGATATGGGCCACATTTGCCTGCAGTGTGAACGCAGCCTATAGACACCTCAGTCTTTAGGAAGTATCGATCAACAGTAAGTACTTTTTGTACGCTTTTGTACAGTCATGGTTACAAACTCTTTCTCTGTCTCCTTACACTCATATTTTGAATGTGATATTTTGGCCAGAAAGAGAAAACATAAAATAAAGTTAAAGATGAATTTGACTGATAGCATTATTTTTTCCTCAATATTTATATAGATAGTATTGTTATTGTGAATTCTTTTGGCCACAATAATTATATAGTTAAAATCTGATATTGTGACAGCCCTAGTTCATAGCATTCCAGACCAGAGCATGTGAGCGGTAGTGATAAGTCTATAAATCTAATATTATATAGATCGTTTTGGCTCTAAATTCTGATCAGATGAGCCACATTGAAGTTGAAACATTGCTACATTTGCCCAGCCAGTCTCCCAACATATGGACATTTCAAGCGGCAACCAAATCATTAAAACTGCTGAAGTCTAGATAAGGAGTCACTTCAAACACTTCAAGGAGTGTTTCTGTGAGATATGAGTGCCCTGTAATACATTAAATAGGTGTTTTTTTTTTTAAACTGGAAGACTATCATACTGTAAAATCTCTGTCTCTCTCATGTGAACTCGCTACTGTTCTGTCTGTCCTCACTCAGCAGCTGGGAATGTTTGTTTCATGTTTCAGATGTTAGTAAGAGCATTATTCACATAATGCAATCTGGGTGAGGAAAACCACACATATACACACAGTAATACGTGTTTAAAAAAACTCTAAAGAGATTCTCAAAAGACCTTGTGTCAATCTACATGACACTCCACAAAATGAATAACTAACAACTGAAGAAAAAATTAACTGACACCGTGTAATAACTAGCTGGGACACAAATGATAAAATCTCTTCCATATTCTAAGTTAATATACTGTTGGTTTATAGACTTTCCTACTCATTCTCTTTATATCCCCAACTACACAGTATGCAATAAGCTGTATGTCAAATGAGACGGATGTCTGAATACTCAGTATTGCATCTGCTAAGATTCTTAAGTATACAGCCATACTTTGTATCCCATCATGTCACGGAAGCCAAGGAACTATTAGATTCAAAAAGTTATTAAAAACAATGCCGGAAAGTGTTAAGTGTAATACTAGGTACCAAGACAGTTGTTCCTCATTTGTTGACTTGTTGAAGGTCACAAAGGTCAAAGGACAGAGCAAACATTGTGGTTGGAGTATGTCTGGGAATCACTCTGTGTAGCCCCACCCACAATGAAATCTCATTGGTCTAAAATCCTGCTCCACATAGCACAAATATTGGCTGGAAATTCACTTTCAGTGTCAATATAAAAGTAACTTGTGGCTGGAAACCTGTCTGGATAAAACACGGTAAAAGGATTCAAGTGAAAAACTTTCAAATTATGCTGTTTAATCACCAAGGGTGCAGTCAGATTTACTGTTATTCATCGAATTTTTGCAGGCGAAATCCAGTCATTTCAGTAGGAATCCACATGTAGATTTCAGGATCAAGTTGATCACGCAAATTCGTCGCATTGACGCATTGGTTTGAAAGTGACTTATGTGAGCGGTGCTTCATAAATCGCTACACTATTGACAACAGTTTTCATTTACAAGGTATATAAAACAAATAAAAACGTGTAAAATGAAAATTTCTTTAAAATCACCAAATTATATGAGCAAGTAACAAGTGTTTTTTTTAATTGAGATACTAGTCTTTATTAATACTTTTAATGTGTTTTTCCCCATTTCCGTTTTAGTAACTGTGTGTGTTTTTTTTCATTTTTTTAAAATGCCTTTATAGTTTTATTATATAGTTTTATTAAACAGTTTTAGTTTGTTATTTTAGTTCAACTAAATGAACCTTGGCAACTAGCTGAAATTTAAAAAGTTTAGCTTTTTTATATTTTATTTCAGTTAATATTCATTTTCTTTAAAGTAACAAATACAGAGTTCCGGCATGAAACTCTAGATGGCGCAGTCTGATAGGTCTAACTCAATCTGACCTAATGACAACTTCAGATCCGCAACTCTGACACCAAATCAATGCTGCTTTTCCACCTTATCAATTAATGCATACATGCGGTTCACATGGTTATTTCATGTATGTTATATTTGCAGCAGCAATATTTCTTACATGCTTGTTGTATTGGCAGTAGCAAGTCTCGGTACTTGCTCTGCCGCAGCAGCAGTGTAGCAGATCTATTCCGCCAAGACCAAATACATTAACATTGTCATGTACATTACCATGCCAATCCCTCTAAGAGTTGTCATGACAGAAATGTTTTTATGAATTTATTTTTAGCTAACTATAACAACAGTGTGAGTAACTTGTTCAGGCAGAAAGCACGAGTTGAGTAGCCTTACTGTTGCTTCAAGGCACAACTCACTTTAGTGAGACTTAATAATTAGCCAACAGAACTGACTAACTAAGTGAAACAGCAATTAGCCAGCACTAGTCATGTACACTAATCAAATCTCCCAGCATGCTAAGTGAACACAAGTGCTTATTAGAGATATCTCCTCTACCCAAATTCTCTCGATGAAGCACTGCAGTACAGGAGACGTAGTTTATTTTTAAAGTCCTCATGAAATCAAAATTGACTTTATTTACTTAGTGCACATTGTTAGTCTTGAGGTGAACAATTAATCTGTGCAAGTTAATCCACTGAAAAAAAAAATTGTTTGTCTTGGTAATCTTTAATCAAATTCTGAACAATTGCTTCCGCTCTAGAATGGCAGTCCTTCTCTGATGGCGTCAGTTTGACAGCTTGGGAAAAATATCCTTAACCACACTTATGAGTTAGAGACAGAGAGGAGGAGCACTAAAATAAAACCCCGCCCTATATTCAATATTCCGTTTCAGTTGGAAGTACGTCACTACGCTGAAATAAAGTCGGCAGCAACTTCCAGTTCATGCGGACTTTAAATACTGGGTATTATGCTGAGGTGCATTATGGGACTTGTAGTCCCTGATATATAAGTGGGTCATTACAGCTACCTGAAAACCTCATCGCAGTTCTCCGAGACAATGAAACCTTCATACAGAAATAGAGTATGAAGAAATAGAGACAACAATCAGGTTTATGTTTAATAACTGTGTCGATTTTTTAGCAAAAATAACATTGTTCATTTTTTAACGCACAGGTAGACAGCGTGCTAGCATGTAGTAACTATCCTCAGCCTAGTTTTCCACGCTAGATCTAACATTCGACCCACTTTTGATAACGTCTTTCTCTTTCTGCAGTCTATAAAGCATGTGGCGGGCAGAGGGGGAGGGGAGGACAGCTGAAAAATTCACGCACACACGCGAACCGAAGTGCCATGAACATATGCACAAACTTCAGTATTCAGCACACAGCTCGTGACACCCTTCACTGCATCCTCTCTCCTTCCTAATCTCTCTTCTCCGCCTGCATTTATGAGCATGCACACGCAACAGAGACGCGTAGCTACATGCGCAGCACTGACTCACAGCCACACAGACACACCGACGCGCAGTACCTACCCTCGTAATTCACTATAACAATGGCCAACATGTAGTCTTTACCCAGCATCATGACTGAGCAGCCGCAAGCAGAGAGGATGTCATGAGAAGAGAGAGGAAAGCAGAGGTAGAGCTGGAGAGAGACAGAGGGGGCGAGCGACTGATGGAGAAAGGGAGAGGGAGAGACGGGGTGGGTGAGCATGCGAGAGCAACAGACTCTGTTTATTTGCTGTTTATTTTTTATCCAAATCTTGCAGGAAGAGAGATATCAGCTTCCTGTCCATCCGGGACACCTGATTGGTCACACGGCCACGCAAACATACCTCCCTCGCCCAACGATCATCACCCCGGCAACCCTGAGATCATTTTTCCTGCAGTGTCACCCGACGTGTGGTCACGTGACCTTGGTATGACAAGATACAGAAACCGTGGGAGAGGGATGGATGTGCAAGAATTAGTGCACATAACAGTCTGCTGCGGTGATGCCAGCTAACATCTGGGTGTAAAACCAGGTCGCAGCTGTCCATTACCCACCATGCTGGCCGAACAGACCTGCCACACACCTGTGAGGTTTTCCTGTCTACAATGAGAGAGATTTTGACAGACAGTGTGTCAATGGTAGAATGGTTTGAGTGACAGTCTGAGTGACTGAGGAGACATTCAGCACCATTTATCCTTGTTATAAACTTGGGTTGCATGTACCAAAAGTGACTATTCACCCCAAAATAAAAACTATTTACACACTCTCATGTCATTCCAAACCTGTGTAATTTTTCTTCTGTAGAACACAAAAGGAGATATTTTGATGAATGTTGATGCTGCTCTTTTCCTTTTCCTTTTATACAGTAAAAGTAGACACTAAGCACATTTCGATGCACAATTATAATAACAATAGCTGCATAGTCAAATTGCAGTCTTCTTCTGTCTGTCTAAGCATACATGACAATGTGTAATTTAATATTTTACAGATAAAATACGTCACGCTACACCCCTGCCACCTGTAGTGCAATTAACTTGCGATTAACATGTTGGATGACACAAAGCTACAGTTGCATTATCTAGGTCTGTCAGTCCATTTAGTCAAAAAAAAATTTCATTATGTTTTAATCCAACTGAAATCAGACACTTACCAGTAACCAGTGCCTGTCAAACTTCAAAAAAGACAAAAAGCACCATACAAATAGTTCATATGAATTGTGAGCTATAGTCCCACCCAGCATTCAAATATGGCTACTTCCTTACTATACAGTAGGCGAAAACTGTATGTGAAAAGTGTAGTATGTCCAAATTCAAAGTAATCACAAAACAGGGGAAAGTACCTTGATGTTGTACTACTTCCACTGAGATTACAAAGTGCGCTCGTGGCCTCATTCATACTTATTCAAAAGAAGAGAGTATTCGATTTTGGACGCAGCCCTAGTCTTGCAATAAATTTGTGTGAGGAACAGATACATTTAAAGGGTTAGTTCACCCAACAAATGAAAATTCTGTCATCATTTACTCACCCTCATGTCATTCCAAACCCAAAAGACTTTTAATATCTTCATCAAGTAAGAATGTTTGAGCTTCTGCTTCTCATCTTTGATGTGCTCTATGTATTTGAGTTGATCAATGTTTATATGTCAAATTAAAACTGTTATATAAACTTTTATGGATTAAACCATTCTATGCATATGGATTGTTTTTACGATGTCTTTATGAACTTTTTGATGCTTCGAAATTTTGGTTGCATGGACTTTCAGTGGAGGGTCTTACAGTTTGTGTTTTATGTATTTGGAACAACATGAGGGTTAGTAAATGAGTGAACTGAGGCCCCGTCCACACGGAGACGCGTTTAGCTGTATACGCATAAATTTTGTATCGTATAGGCGTTTCGTCCAGACGGATCCGGCGTTTTGGGAGAGTGAAAGAGTGGATAAATCTATAAATTTGGATTTGGATAAATTTATCCAGAGTGGATAAATCTGAAAACGCCGCCCTTGCGTTTTCATGTGGACAGCGAATCCGTATATTTTCTGAAACGATGACGTCATCAGCCCACGTCTCGCCCCTAGTCAGACACCGCTACGTCACGTAACAGCAACAAAAACATGAACAAACACTGAACGATTGTCTTTTTATTAACTAACATTAACACAGATTAATAAATGTATTGTTCCATGTTCGTTTGTATACCGCACGCAAGGTTTATGCACATAGTCCAAGTCTTCTTCTCCGTTTTTAGTGTATCTCTGTGGCAGAATTACAGCGCCACATGCTGGTCTGGCATGTATACTACATCGTTTTGTGACGGTTTCGTGTGGACGCAGATATTTCTAGAGACGAGGTGAAAAAAAAGATCAGATAGGGAAAGCTCTGGCTTCGTGTGGACGTAGCCTAAGCCTTTAAGTCATTAATCACTGAAAATCACTCACTGCAACTCTCAAACTCTCAGACGTTACAAATCTTTTTTTGTACTTTTTTGAGCTTTATAGCTCCTGGTCACTGTCCACTTTCATTATATGGAAAAGAGCAGCATGGACATTCTGTACGACTTCTTATTTTGTGGTTCACATCTTACAGGATTTGGAATAACATCAGAGAGAATAAATGATGACAAAATTTGAATTTTTGAATTATACTGCTTCAAAAACATTTTCAGTTAACAATTTTTACACAAAAAAAAAGGTACACATAAATAAACACAGTAGTAAACACGCTTTTGATAAGCTTTCCTCCACAGCCTCAAACCAGACACACACTGTGCTGCGTTTACCTAGATCACACTTCAGTGAAATGAAAAGTCTAAACACACAAACACCTTTCTGCCAAAGCACTTCAGGCAAACTGAAAACCACACATACCACATGAGCGCACCATATCCACTACACAGGGCCAAAGCACACACACGAAACCACACTGAGCAGACCTGCAAGCTACACACATACACATCGTAAGGCTTCAAATGTGTACTACTGACCGCTCTCTTCTGGTGAGCCCAGGGATGCACTGTCCTGTGACAACGTGGTCCAGCTGGACTCCTCGTCACTGTGTGGAAGGTTCTGGATGCGGTTTAGTGCACGGTCTGTCTTGGCTCCCGTCCGTGGTCTGTCTTTTTTCGTCTCCGGTGAGGAAGAGGAAGATGAAGAGCCGATAGACAGGAGGGGCGTGTCCTCAGGGCTGTGCGGTTTCCTTGGAGACGAGGAACAGGGATTCTTCTCTTTCTCCAGCAAAGGCTTAGTGACATTCTCATCCTGCGTGTCAGACAGTTTGTATGACAGGTCATCCAGGCATGACTCCAGGTAACTCTTGGTCTTAATATGCTCGGGCGACTTCCTGTCTGAAACAATCTCCGTTTTCTCGGACAGAATGAGCAGGTCGTCACAATTCTCCGCGCGATCCTCCTCATTAGCGTCATCATCAATTAACTCATTTACTTCCTCGTCAACAAGCTCGTTGTTCTGGTCAAAGTCACTGTGAACGTCGTCAGCGTTAGACTCTCTGTCGAGGCTGAATTCTTCAACATTCCTCAACTCATCGTCGATGCTGAGCTCTGATTCGCCAGCTGTGTTTCCATCTTCGTCTTCTTCGGTAGTGTTCTTGTTGTGATCCTGTCGCTCCGCAGCTTTACGTAACTGATTCACACCATTTTTGGCCAGTTTAGTAGTCGCTGAAGATGACGACGGTGGCGTCACACCTTCGGAGAGTCCCATCGCACTCTGAATGCTCGTGAGTGCATATTTCTTCCGGCACTTCGGGGGCGTGGCCTGGCCCTGTTTGATGACATCACCACTAAGCAGTTGATTGTGTGAGGAATGCAGGCTGAGGGATGTGGGCGGAGTTGAAGAGGGTCCGTTGCAATTAGCTACATCCACAGAGGGGGATGAGTTACGTGGTGAGGGCACGCAGACTGACATCATGGCTAAAGTGAGGAAAAGGGAAAAAGCAGTCAAAAATCACACATAAAAACAGTGCATTCCACATCAGAGAGAAGTGCAAAAATGTAAAAAGTTCAAAAATTGAACAAATATTTCCAATATATTTCTTAGTTTTTAATCTAAGCTGAACTCAGTCATTTTTGGTTGAGCACCTCTATTTACCGAACTAAAGCTGCATTTTTATCAAAGTTTAAAGCCCTTGCTTTTTTCCAGATTTTGATTGACAGATGAGTAGGTGGCTTGTCGCGGTTGGTCAGGACGTGTAAAAGGGGTCAAAGAAACCAATTTAAGTAATGTGAATCAACATCAACATGTGGCTCACCCATAATTTAATTTATTAAATGTGAAGGAACATAAAAAGATGATAAAACTGCAGATAGATCGGCACTAGGACAGAATCTGCAATGACGTTCATGAAAAGCTTATTTGTCTTTACTCAAGCTGCTCTGCAGACTGTGCTGCTTCTGTGCTACCAAACCGAATTACCACATTTTAAATCAACTTAATCTGGCGGAATTGAATGCGATTATAGCTGATTTACAACCCAGTGCTGCATACTATGATGCGATTGGGTGGAAAATTAAATCAGGTTCATGCTAAAAGATGAGCTGATTTTTGCTAACGCTCAAAGAGTGATTCATAGAGACACTACATGCACTAGGAAAGAGGATGTAACCAATCACACAGTAACCCAACATATTACATAAAGACAGATGGACACAAACCGGCCTCCAGACTGTGACAAAAAAATAAATAATTTGAGATGTATTTATTATTTAAAATCTAGTCACCATTGGCAACAGTAGGGAACACTCTATATGCCTCCACATTAATTTAATCAAATAACATCTTGTGATGAGTCAGGCATCATACTCATCCAGTGAATTTAGAGCTGCTACTGAATAACTGATTTCCTCACAGAACTGCAAGTGATTTTTCAGCTATGTCTGATATTAAATTAACTGAGAACTGAGAATGTGTACTTTAGGTTTGTCAGACTTTATATCAATATACTAACTTGTTAATATAACAACTTAACGTAATTAAATATACAGATTCACAAAAGAGTTTTACTGTAATAAAATAATGGTAACACTTTACAATAAGATTTCATTTGTTAACATTAGTTAACTACATTAGTTAACATGATTTAGCCATGAAAAATACTAACAATTACCGCATTTATTAATCTTAGTTAATTAACTAATACATTTTTAAGATCAAAAGTTGTATCTGTTAACATTATTTAATGCTCTGTGAACTAACTTTGCTCATTAGTTCATGTCAGTTAATGCTTTAAGTAATGTTAACGAATCAAACCTCATTGTAAAGTGTTAAAAAAATACTAAATGGTATCCTAAAAACATATTATTAATATTAAATCATTTATAGAGCGGATATGCAAAATGGCAACTGAAAAAGCAGTCAGTCTCCTATAAGGTTATTTTTAATAGCCATTGGCTCCCTAGTAGATTTTTTTAGTGTGGTGCTCTGCACAAATCATATCCTGACTTGTTAGAGGGCTGTCTGACCTTGCACAGGTTTTCTCGTTGAGCCGGAGACACTGCCAATGTAAATCTGCAACAAAAAAAAGAATTAAATCATCTTCTTTTATCGTCTGGAGCATAGAGGACCATCCACAAACACATGCATGCAAATGCAAATATTATGAATTCAATATAAGCTCTAGCTGTTGTGTATTAATTCACAATTGCTAATTTATAGCTTTAATTTGAGTTTTGTAAAGCACAATGCATCATATCTGTATAAAAACAAAGGTAAACATGTTCCATTCGAGCAGGCAGTCATACTCACCAGGGAGCTGAGGATTGTGGGTATTTCCACAGAGCCTCCTGGGCCATGGTGTAGAATCAGCGCATCATCAAGATTCCGGCCAATCAGCACAAGCGGAGTATATCACCATGGAAGCACTCAAGAAATCTGTTCTGAACACAATAAAAATTATGATTAGAAAATAGACAGCATGTGGACATTTTTACTTAATGTTTTTTCATTACGTCCATCCTTCAGCTAAGGTTAGTGATGTGTGAGTGTGTGTGTGGATCTTCTGGGACATCTCCTGCTGTGTGTGAAAACAGCATGGGGTGGAAATATGCATCTGGAGCGCAATGACAAAAATAAGTGTCAGGGTGGGGGCACAAACAGAAACACACACTCAATCTCAAGGGGAATCACCTAACCGTCGTGAATGAGAATGAAATCATTTTTCACTGCACAGATCAAAGGGTATTGATGTCTAAATATTACAACCAAAAATAACTAGGGCTATGTCATATATCAAGTATTTGTGATGGTTTCACTAACAATGTAAAATTAAGCAGCATCCTAAATGATTTTAACACTTTTTATTTAGCCATTAAGTTTCCTAAAGAGTATTTCATTAGACTGGCTTCATGATCCTTCCCTGTATCATTGACATGTATGAGTGATAAGATAAATGTTTTAATAGCTTGAGCATCTCTCATTTAAATGTCAGTTAATACACACACACACACACACACACACACTGACTGAAAAAATGACCTTAAGTCATTTCAGAGAAAATACATAAATATGATATATATAGAATATTGACAAAAAGTTTAAATATTAAGATATTTTATATAACTCAGCTGTAAAAATGACAAGAGGGTTTGATTTAGGATGGGAGAAAAAAAAGTGTATGGCAGACAAGATAAGCACTGAGATTTTGATTCAGTTTGCCATTTTGTATCCATGCATAAACTAGACCAGAAACAAACAGAAGTAGAGCAGTTCAGTGTGTGTGACAGTGTGGTGAGCTTTAATTAGAGATGTCCGACTGGTGGCTAACCTCCCTGAGATCGTCTATCTATTTTATCAATCCATTAAAATCCATTAAAAGTCTACACAACCTAAAATTTTATGCATCAAAAAGTACAAAAAGACATATGAACTGACCAGTTTAATCCAAGTCTTCTGACGAGACATGGCTGCTTTATATGATTAACAGATTTAATTTAGGCTATTATGCATATACCCACATTGATCAACACGCATACACAGAGCTTACACAATGTATTTTTGTACTTTTTGATGCATGACACTTTCAGTTGCATCGTTGATCTGAACGAAAACAGCGTATCCGTGTGACGCAGCTGACACAGAACAGCATAAGTTGTTTACGTCCAGCGGATATTCTCCAAAATGGCACCAGGGTGATGCGGAGGAGACGAATTGTTGAATAAAGTCGTTTTTTTTTTTTCGTTTGCACACACAAAGTATTCTCGTAACTTCGTATAAATGCGATTGAACCACTGATGTCACATGGATTATTTTACAGATCTCCTTGCTACGTCTCTGGACTTGGGAACATTTCAGTTGCGTTGCTGTCTATGGGAGGGTCAGACAGCTCTCAGATTCCATCAAAAATATCTTAATTTGTGTTCCGAAGATGAACGAAGGTCTTACGGGTTTGAAACGACATGAGGGTGAGTAATTAATGACAGACTTTTCATTTTTGGGTGAACTATCCCTTTAATGGATGAACGAAAATATTGAGAGACTATTTAAAATATCCTCATTTCATTTCCGAAGATGAACTCAAGTCTTACGTTTTGGAAAGATAATATCATTTACATTCTTGGGTGAACTAACGTTTTAAAAGTGCTTTTCAAGTAATAACATTTAAAATTTCTGTTTGATTCTCAGACAAAGCTATTGAAAGGCTTCCGAAGACTCGGAGCACAGCATATGAGCCACGTTGAATACTTTTATGGTACTTTTATAGTATTTTTGTCTTTTTAAAGGTTGGCAGTATAAATCACCACCACTTTCCTTATATAAAAAGAGCAGCTCTGGTATCCCGCTTTAACATTTGATTTTGCGCTGAAGAATAAAATAATGGCATAAAGGCACATGGTGATGACAATTTTCGTTCTGTGTGAACTATTTGTTTCACAACAATAATGTAATTCACATTCTATAAAATAAAACCTTTCAAAGCTCCATTGTTTGGAAAATTGTTCCCGCTATTGTTCCCTGGAATGTGCGTTACGGAATATTATTGCAGCAACTGACACTTCAGAGAGGACAGAATCCATCCACAGAAAGCTGCAGCCAGAATACACACACACACACACACTAAACAGAATGAAACACACATTTATAGCTCAGTTCTTTTCCACTCCTAAATTCACTTAAAGAAATGAATTCTGCAGCACTCAGAACAGACAGAGTTTGGCGTCTGGACACAACAGCTATAATCACAACACACACACCCTCAAATCCACTGGAGGCTTTACGAGGGGCAAAAAAGCAGGAATGTGAGGGAAAAATGAAGAATTCTTGGCATGTCATTTTCAGGAGGCTTTAATTACCCATCTGAGAAAAACACATCACACTCTTCTTTCATACACACACACACACAAATATACCTGTATCTCTGCAGGAAGAGGTGCTTGTCACATTCAGATGAGGTTCCTACCTGCAAAACAGAGAAACAGACAGTTAGTTTGTGAATTAACAGTGTGTGTGAGTCACATTAACTCAATATCATTCAACAGAAATGCCAAAGAAAGCATCAAGAATCAACAACTAAATACAACACAGACACTGATTGACAGTTTTAGCAGCTGAAAATAAAATGTTAAACAAACCACACAGAACAGGAGTAAATATGACCTGCTGAATAATCCAACTGTGCAAATCAAAAATAGAGAGCAGTTCTGTGAAGCACATCCCGCTGAGCGCGAGAGAAAGCGAGGGAGACGCTTGTGCTCCCAAACAGGCGGACTGGTTAGATTAAAGGACATTTATTTAGCTGCAGAAACAGGGAGGAACATGTATAGTCAAATCGGAGTTAACTGCTGCTCATAACTGCACATCTCTCTGCCCATGCCATAAAAGTGCATCCAATCAGTGTCATGGAAGAAAAAAACAAACAAAAATGCACATAAACATATACACAAAAAAACACAGATGAATGCTGGGAAAAGGGCAAATCAAGATCATATTTCAGAGAGACTCGCACACACACACAAGGCTTCATATCAAAGACTTGCTTTCCAGCACATTGCACTGTGAAAACAGCTGCCAAATGACATAGAAGAAAAAAGGGAGGAAAAGAAAGAGAGATATTGAGAACGAGTGCAAAAGGCTACAGAGAGGGAAAAAAGAAAGAGAAAACCCACGGCACTATGGGTTTCCATCAACATCTGTATAAACAATCTACGTGCATACTAGAAGCTTTGAGATGCACTTATTAGTTGGTCCCAGTTTGCACTTCTTTCAAAACACGTACACATTTACGCTGCCTAATTTATCTTGTTTCCCCCCATGCATTCTTAAAATAAAGGTTCCAAATAGGGTTTTACAGCTTAAAGCCATAGAAGAACCTAAACAAATCTAGAACCCATATGCTGATCTGAACAACTTACAAAGAAACATCAAGAATTGTTTTCTAAAGTTTGGAGTTCTGAATAAGGAGAGGGCTTTTTGGAAATGCCCAACAAGAAAAGGAAAATCACAAATGAGATCTCTTTAATATGCCAATATTAAAGCAATGTGATTAATAGAAGAACATAAGGGGAATTTTGCTCAAGTCTTCTGCTGCTTAGAAAAGAAGACCCCAGTCATCCCAAATGTGTATATTTATTCGAGATTTCAACAACTTTACGAAAAGACTTCTGCTTCTGCAACCAATAGTCTGGGATTTCAGTATCACATCTCAAACATTTATCATCACAGTGTCTCAAGACCAAATTATGTGAGATATGCTCGTATCCATAACCTACTATTAGATCTCATTCATTAGTGCTTAATGTAATATACATTATATTACAATAATTCATATGCTCACATTGCTCATATATATATATATATATATATATATTACAGAATTTATTAATCTTTATCCATATTAGTAAAAACAATTGTTCAATGTTTGTTCATGTTAGTTTAAAGTGCATTGACTAATAATAACAGATACAACGTTCAATATTAAATGCAGTACTTGAAGCTTTGTTCATTGTTAGTTCATTCTAGCATATTTAACTAATATTAACAAATGGAACCTTACTGTAAAGTGTTCCTTATAACTCCATATCAAGAAGTGTTTCATTTGGGTCTGCTTTACTTCTATTTTAAGAGACACATCTGAGATAAAGCTGATGAATCAGGGCTCCAGAATGCACCTAAAACAGTTGCATTTGCGACCAAAAATATTAATTTGCGTGTGATATTTTTGCTGAGATCGCCACTGCCAACTATACAAATTTACATTATGATTTAAAAAATTGCATGTAATGCCTTTTTTCCAGATTGTTTTTGCGACCACATCTTTTGTTAGTTTAATGTAATAAACTGAGACGATGTGCATCAAAGTTTTAGTGGAATAACAGTCAGTTGTGCAAAAAAAACCTACAAAGAGGAGCATTTTGCTAAATATATGCGCTATATTGCATATTCATATTTTACTTAACCTGTTCTCTACATAAGAAAGAATGCAAGGAGCTAAAGATAAAATTCAGCACCTCCTATTTAAATGCATGATACTAATGAAGATAAACAGACTGGATGTGTGCAAGACTATGACAATATTTATAGGATGCATTGACAAGGAGCCAAAACTACACTCATAGGCCAAGTGCTGCTGACATTATGGGCCTGATGTTGGCACAGATTCTGTGGAATAAACAATTCTTTGTGACTGTATATAGTTCTCAATTTGGAAAAGACGTTTAGAAAATGGATTAAAATGCTAATAAAGACAAGAAAAGATGAGACATAAACACATGACAGTATGACTTAATGCTAGTGTTTAAATAAATAAATAAATAAATAAATATAACACATTTATTCTGTGGCATTCTGTTTCTTATAGGAGCCAATGGCCCCTTAATTGAATTATTTTTTTTGAATCAGCCTGTAACTGAAGTCTCATGAGACCCCAAATGTTCTTCTGGGTTGCTGCAAACAACCATTAAAGCTGCAGTCCGTATGTTTTGCCTCTTTATTGCCATCTCTGTTTGAAACCTGCAATTGCAGTTATTTGCGGAATTATCTTCTTTACATGGGTTGTGCATCGGCATGGCTCCTCAGTGCAGATGAATCTAATGTTTTGAGGTGTGTGTGGGCTGTCAGTCAACGCACCAGTGTAGATATTCACTGTACTTCAGAATTACAGATACGTCTTGGAAGTATGTGCAAAAAAAAGAAGTTTAAGAAGAAATGTCATCTGAACAAGTAAGTGACATGTCTTCCAGTTTTTTTCTGACCAACTGAAAAAAAAAAAAAGTTTTACAATAAACCGTGTTACCAATGGTGATTAAATTTAATGATCGCAAAGTTAGCTCAGATCACATCAAACCGTGCAAATTATTATTATTGTTATCATTTTTTCTCAAATTGTTAATGTTAACAACATCAACATTAACATAGCCGGGACTCCTTCTTTATGTATACAGATGTGACATAATGACGCAAAGATGAACAACCCGGACCACTCAAATTAGAAAACATTTTTACAAGCTTACCGTTGTGATTCAGGCTAAGGTAAGGAGATAGTTTTGAACATTGATTGGTTATGTACTTGCTCAATAATTGATTTTGGATCATTTTTAACTAAAAAAAGTTACATAATGCAGCTTAAAAATTTGAATAAAAAATAATAATTTTTTAGTGCATACTTCTATTGTTTATAAATTAATTCTAATGACTATAAGATACATAGTTGTAGGAAAAGTTTCAGAAATGTTGTCCCCAAAAATACAGCTAAGTCAGAAATGCACACACAGCACTTCAGCTAATAGTCCGTATCTTCTGTGCTGCCGCTGATCAAAGAAGAAAATGCTGACGTACGTCAAACACAGCTGAGATGAAGGCTGCTTCTTCTGATGCAGTCTGCTCTGATCCTGCTCATATGAAGAGCGACAAGTATGCATAGATTATATCATCCCCTAATAACCACCATAAGATTGAACATGATGGAACATGATGGAACATCATAAATCAATGCTGTCACACCAGACAAACACACAGCTAAAGGTTATGTGAGAATCAGACAAGGAATATTCCTGACTGACTTTCTATGACAAATGTGGAGGAAAATCTGTTCACATAACACATACCAGCAATTTTGTTTAAAGGAAAAGTTTACCTAAAATAATAATAATAAGCGACCAAAATAAATAATGTGCTGGGTAAATAAGTTCAGACCACTCATTTGTGTACCGACATGGTTGACAGCTGTTAATGCAAAATCACTGTTTTAGATCAACTAATTGCAATACTGCATAAGATTTATGAAAACATAAATCTAGGCTATGCACTGCAGGTTTCAGAACAAAAAGCAAAACTGTGACATTTCATTCACTGGTGCCCTAAAAATGACAGCACACTTACTTACTTTCCGGCAACCCATCAACATAAAAGCTTGCTGATTTTAGGTTTGAAAATGTTGAAAATTCACATAAAAAATAAATAAAATAAAATGTAAATATTAGCGCTGTATTTTTAGGTGGACTATAAAATAATTATATTTTATTTAATACTAATTTTTTTATTTTAAAATATAATAGTATTATCGCACTTTATTTATATTTTTATTAATAAATAAATAAAGTGCAATAATACTATTACTATTATTTTATTTTTATAGTTATATTTAATGGGTCACACTATGTGCAGGGCGAGTACCAAATAAAATCTCCAGGTGCTCTCATGAGAACCAGACTGAAACACTTACGTGCATCCCTGATTATATAAAAGTTGTGAAAATGTTGTGGAGAGCAACCAGCACATTCTTCAAAATCTCTCCTTTTATGTATTACACAGGTTTGAAATGACATTCATTTAAAAAATGATGACATCTTCTATCATCAACTATCCCTTTAAGTCTATGAGAAATAGGGCAAAGAAGCAATGGAGTAGATAAAAGGCACGTAGCCTGGCTCAGGAACACACACGGAGGAGCATTCTTGTCCCTCTCACAGACAAACACATGACCACAATGTGTTGTGTGAGAGCCAGAGGCACACACAGGAGTTGAAATGAGCCCAAACCCCATTTCCTGCAGGAGACAGGAATTGGGGGAGGGAGATGGAGGGCGTCACTAAAAACCAGTCCATCCTCCTCAAACACGATCACTAATGCCAAACATCTGGAGTGGGCTTTCTCTCTCTCTCACACACACACACATACACACACAAAGAGCATGAAAACATGCAACTATTACTGCCCCAAACCTCTGTGGATAATGTTTCAGTGATGTTATCATGATGGAGGTGACATTCCACAACTCTGGTCTAGTGATGTCATAATCTTTGTCATATTCAAAGCCAACTCTCATTCAATAGACACTCAATATCCCAAAGTGTCACTTCTACCACTGTATCATATATGTATGGGAACTGACTGGCTCAAGCTAAAGCAGTGCTGATCATTTTTTTTCAGCTGGTTTCGACAACATCTTCATTAGCCACAAGAAAATTATAAATGTATAGTAGCATATTATATATGCACAAAAATATATTTTATATTTTATTTAAGTAATATATAAACCAGCGTAATTCACAAGAACAATGTGTAAAATCTCATGAAACAGCTAGTTTTTAAAATTCTACTATTAATCTGGGTAGGTGGGCAGTGAAGCAGAAGTGTACTAAGCTGAGTATGAGACATGGCCACCATACTTCCTTCATGTAAATATATTCAAAGACAGACTCTGACTGTAGGACAGTAATGCTTTGTTACATTTTGATCCTTCTTATAGTAACCTATTCACAAACAGTTTTCACCAATAAATGAATAAACAAACACATCTGGTATAGCATAGATCATTTACCTCTTAGTTATAGGTTTGATATCTTTCAAAAGTTTGGGGTCTTGAAGATTTTTTGAAAGCAGTCTCTTATGCTCGCCAAGGTTGCATTTATTTAATCAAAGACACAGTAAAACATTTCTAGTTGAATATATTGTAAACCATATATTTTATTTTACATTTTAAATGTATTCCTATGATGGCAAAGCTGAATTTTCAGCATTATTACTCGTCTTCAGTGTCTCAAGATCCTTCAGAAATCATTCTAATATGCTGATTTGCTGCTCAGGAAACATTTCTTATTATTATCAATGCTAACAACAGTTGTGTTTCTTAATATTTTAGTGTAAACATATGTTTTCATGATTCTTTGATGAATGCAAAATTCAAAAGCACAATGTTTATTCAATCTAGACTTTTTTTTGTAACAGTGACTCTCACTTGTGGTCAATTTAATGCATCCTTACTGAATAAAAGTAAAAGTAAAAAAAAACAACAACAACAACATAGAAACATATGGTTTTGGTTTAAAATAAATAAATAAAAGCATACATTAAAATCAATCATCTTAAATTCCTCCACTGAATTTAGGCATCACAACATACTGTAAAGTGTACAGTATAAAAGATTGAAACTATATATTTTGAAATGTAGTAATTTTTTTTTTGTCTCGTTATATTCTATATTCACATAGAGCCCCTTAGCAGGTGCAGGATGCCTGTGACCTCAACACAGCTCGAAGCGGAGCGGATGAACCACAATAAACATGACTTACAAGCCATTAGAGCAACATCAACACACACACACACACGACAAGGAGGCTGAAAGGAACTTCAGCTAGACACAACACAGAGTGTAACAAAAAGAGTGAGCTGGCCGGACACATTGTGTGTGTGTGTGTGTGTGTGTGTGTAGAAATAAGCATGTTCTATAATAGCCAGCAGGATGGGTCCATTGTTCCCAGCATTTCCTCTGAAAAACAGTCAAACTAAATGCAAAAATGTGTGTTGACCTGTGGACATAAAACTAAGCATTAACAAATCACAGCAAAGTCTCAATATTACATAAAACAGCTTATACAGGGCTTATCTCTCCTTTTCTCTCTCTCTATTTTACTTCTGTGAAACTCCATAACTCCTGATCAGATTGTATAGCAATATATTTGTACTAATAGCCATTAAAACCAGCAATCTGCAGTTTAACAGGCCTTTGGCCAACAGATTTTCAAACCACTCTGTAGATTACACAAAGAGGAAGTGCCGAAAAATAAGCAAGCTAACATGCTGTACAATCTATATCTATATCTTTTATTGCATCTATACATTTTAATCTATGCATAACAACAGAAAACAAAAATAGCGCAGTAGTCCCCAGATGCCATGTTCGTTATTTACAAAAATAATCTTACAAATTATCAGAAGTAATCACACTGTCAAAAAAATATATTTTTCAAAGTTGTAAATAAAAAGATCATTGGAGTACATTTTACAAGAAAATACTATTTCAGTTTTCTTCTTCTAAATTTCACATTTAATGCAATGTGTTACTTGCAGTTTCTTTGCAATTGTGAAATCAATTTCTGTGAAATTGTTTTTAAAAAATCCTACACCTTTTTTTTTTCAGTGTACTATACCAACTTAATGTTTTATTGTTGAACCACTGTGGTTTGGACAACGGAACTTACTATGGTTTTGAAAAACAGTTGTGACTAGTTAACATATCCAACGATGCATCATACTATGGTAGTTAAGCAGCAAGTTACAGTAATTGTACCAAAAAGTACAGTAATTGTGACTTTTTATCTCACAATTCTGATCGCAATTGTGACTTTACATCTTGCAATTCTGACTTTTTTTTTAGCATCATAAAGTCCAATTCTGAGGGAAAAAAGACTGACTATTTCCTCGCAACTGCGAGAAAAAAGTCTGAATTGTGAGAAAGCGTTAGGGATTTGAAGAAATCCCTGTTAATTTGGGATCTTTTGGGACTGAAGTAACCACCAGCAACTACCCAGAACACCCAAGCAACTGTATAACGTCACCCTGGCAACCACCCAGAACACTCTAGCAATATATCGTGATATCAATTTTGGCCATATCGTCCAGCCCTACTCTAGCATTAATAAAACATCTTGATAATTCAGTGATCCTCTTGCTTTTGGCTTGATAGGTGAATATGAAATTTCAGCAGCACACATGACCGATGTATAACATACACGCACATATACTCATACCTTTGGACCTGTTAGGTTTTTGAGAGTGCATTGCTTTGAGGCATGAAAATTAGCATAAAAATTACCATCTGTGCCTGACAGCCTTGACAAAACATACACACACACACACACACACTCACACGCAACTAAGAAATATTGGAAATGCAGATTTGCTTTCATGTGCATATGTAACCTGCATCTCACCTCATAATTTTGTCAAAAAAAACACTAACAAAAGAAACAAGACGGACGTTGACAGAGTTTGTAGACAGGAGAAGACTGAAGAAGCCAAGGAACTTTCTAGAAGGTTAATGTGCAGCGCCTGTGTTTGTGCGTTTCACATCTCCAAGCCAGACATGCCTGACATGATTTCAATTCGGTACAGCAGATGGAAGTTTGAGCAAGGAGAGGCAGATAGAATAATATACAAATTCATTCAGAAAAACAGCATCAATATGTTTGCATTTCTCAGAAAAGCATGAAGAAACATAAGCCTGGCTGGCTTTCAACTGACATGCCAACACACAATCACTCTGAACAAACACACAGAGGAATGAAGGAGTGAGTGTGTACTCAGGCCCTGTGAAAACATCCACAGGAAATAGGAAGTGATGTCAGGCTTGTCAATAACTGTGACCTTTCATTTCAAGGGAACAGCGAGTTGAATTAGCAGGCAAATAAGCATTTTTCTGTTTAATGCCAAGAAGAGGTGTGCGATAATTATCATCTACGATAATATCGTAATTGTTGTTTTAAGGATGTGTGAGCTGACATTATTGAGTATGTCACTCAGTTTGCAAAAAACAAACAAAAATTTGAAAGTCCAAAAGCATTAACTGCTTGATTAAGCCTATTAGAATGCAGTTAAAATGCCACTATAATTCAAATTATGAAAGCAAAAAATATTCCTGTATAGGTTTTGCTTTTTTATATTTATAAGATATGATATAGTTAAGTAATAACATTACACAAGCAAGAGTGCCATTTTCCTGAATATTAGCACACGAGCGTGATCGCAAATGTGATATTGAATTTATACAACAGTTCAACAAACAAGAAGTTGATATTGAGTGAGTTACACTTTAGACACATTATTGTCTGTTTTTTTTCCTGTTTCACCAACAAAAAGAGCTCCAAAGAAAGTCGGAGCAGAGCATTTGTGCATCTCAGAGAAACTGGGTGTTTCCTTCCTAAATGAATCTTTTTTTTAATGAATGAGGGATTCAGTGTGATTCAATGATCCAGTCATAAAGAATATCACTTGCTTTGTTTCTAAATGAATCAGTTATTCTGAACGAATCGTTTGAATGAATGATTCAACAAATCACTCATTAAGACAGTCTGGCGGTTTTAGTTTCATATTTATTTATTCATGACAGGCCTGAACCAGCCAAGGTACCAGCACAAAAACACACTCAGCAAAATACTGTTGAATTACTGTTATCAAAAAATCCCAAATTATATCAAGATATCATTTTTGATCAATTTCGCACACCCTTAACGCCAAGCAAATAATGCAATCCAACTCAAACACACATACAAACTTGGGGTAAATGGTGAGGAGAAGATCCATATATATATCACCACATGAAAGACAGTCCATCTTGTCCAAATGGCTGTCTGCTTCCAACAGCAACAGAGAGGAAGAAAGGAAATGAGAGAGAGAGACAGAGAATCGGGAGCAAGAAATTAAAATACAAGCCTCCTATTGTTAGGCTGGAATAGAAAACAGGCGTTTGCACACACACACATACACACACAGTGGGAATGAAACAGCACTTTTATAATCCTGAGTCAAGCCCAAGGCAACTGTTAGTCAGATGAGAGGAGTGTGATAATGTCACACACACACACACACACACACATTATAAATGATCGTGGCATGGTCTTACACCCCTTCTGTGGAAAGCAGGATTGATTACGGATGAATGATGAGTCTGGCTGCTCCCTCCTCAGTTCTCTAAAGTTAGTCTGAGGGCAGCATCCCACTAGACAGTTTTTAAGCCGATTTTCAGTCGTAAGCTTTATTTACACAGTGATTTGAGAATCAGAGGGAGGTGGTGCACGCAGCCACATCTCTCAGATACGATCCAAACTTTTATTCAGCAAACACAAAGCCACATATGGTAAACGTTGATTGCACAGAAGGGACAAATACACAATCACACACATTAAAAAGGTAAATGTACTCTATAAATGTACATAATTTTAGTCAATAGTTTATGTTCACATGGTACTCCTGCTATTATTTCCCAAAGCTTCACATTTTTTTATGCTAAATTGGGCCACTGAACTATGTGACAATCTGACAGGAAATTGAAGAGTGCTTCCTTTTATTTTGTTTTAAAGATTTTTTTTTTTTGGCATTTTTACCTTTATTTAGACAGTACAGTTGGCCAGGACTACGCTACATGTCGGAGTGCTGCCCGCTAGGCTTTTGGCTCTGGCGAAGGCCTTTATTTTATCTAAAATGGTTGCAAATGTTAAAAAAATGCAACAATAATTTAAAATCTAGTCATTGTTGGTTGCGGTAGAGAAAATTTTGTACACATTTATATGTGGTTTTATTAAATGTCATCTCGTATGGTGGTTAATATACTGTTTCGCAAACAAATAACATTTATGAACCTGCTCTTTTTAATGAGTCAGTTAAAAAGATTCTCAAACTTGAATTAGGGTTTGGATCAGACTCAGTCAGTGAATCTATTAGAGTCATTACTGACTCCCTTCAACCTGATCTCGTGAGAAAATGCAACTATTTTATGTTTAGCTAAATTTGTGGTGGATTTCGTATGCATGAGTAAGAAAATGTATCAATTTTTGGGAGAAAAAAAAACAAGCAAAAAGGTCCACCCCAGGGGCCTGATGTATAAATGTTGCGTACGCACAAAATGGGCATGGAAATGTGCGTACGCAATTTTCCACGCACATATCGGGATTTATAAAAAATAAACTAGGCGTAAATATGTGCACACCGTACGGACACTCTAGACCATGCGTACGCACTCTTTTACTGGAGGGAGCGAAATAAGGAAGCAAACAGAATGATTTTAAAGTCTGTTTTACATTTGACATACATGTTTAGATTAAATATGACACTCTGAATAATGAAATTAAGCACTGAAATTTCATGAAATTATTATCCAAATTACAACATTTTTATATTAATTTAAACAGAAATATTTGCAGTGGATGTGCTGCTTTCGAACAATTTTCCTGTGGTATGCTATTTAATGTTTTAATCACAGCGAGGATTGCTTGGCGCATGACAATTCCGCTTTATATTGTGTTCTAAATAGCAAAACTCATGTTCTGAGAAAATACTTTTGCGTG
>NW_015638974.1:199331-208491 GCF_001515625.1 Sinocyclocheilus rhinocerous | reverse complement strand
AATGTTTTGTTATTGACGCGGTGAGTCAGACAGCTATTTACACTGCAAAAAAATTTAAAAATAATAATCTCTTTCCATAAAAATATAGGCTATAAACATTCTAAAATATATGTTTACCTTTTAGGCAAATTGCATAAATTAAAATAGTGATGTCTCAAAACACATTTATAGTCCGTATCTCATATTTTCCTAACGTATTCCTACACTTAACTGCGTTAAACATGGTGTCACATGGATGGAATATGAATGGAAATGATATGCAGATGATGTTATGCATATTAAAACTAGGCGTTGTAAGCTCCATAAATGGCTATTTCGGGGAGGAGACGGGGTGGAGATTCATGTACGCACAATCTTCCGCTGACTGGGTATTACAAAGGGAATTTTGCGCAGGTTCTGGCGTACACATGGCTTTATAAATCTGAAAACTTTATACGCAAAATCTAGCTTTTATACGTATGCACACATTTAGGATGAAATCTACGTAAAGCTTTATACATGAGGCCCCAGGACATTTTTTACTAACCACAAATGCAAAAAAATCAGGATTACTACAATGACAGCATCAAATGAGAACTAAACTGCTTCTGAACAACCATCTTTATCAAGTCAATGTGTAATTTGTCAGCTAAAAAGTCATTTGGCTCCTAAATGTTTAATTTCACCAAAATTAAGTTGCTTCAAAGTAGCCTGTGGTTACTTCAGCTTCACAAAAACAAAGTAAACTTAAGTTTACAGCCCAAGTTTTCAATTCCCGTATTCATATAGGCTAATCCTAAATGAACACTTGCTTAATGCCTGCAGTAAAAGCACCTTCCTGTTAAAACAATATAAGAGAGCAATAACCCAACTAGACTTGTGCCGGTATTCGGTAATGCGATATATCACGGTAATGAATATGCACGATATTGTTATCGTGGGCACTTCTAAATACCGTGAATAATTATATATTACAAATTATTCCGAAATTTGAATGCATTTTAAGAATACTTTTCCCATCAAATGGTCAAAATGCACAACACCGCTGTATGCTGCGTGAAAGACGCATGCGCACTCTGATGTAAACAAGCGCGGACGAGAAGCACATGGAGGAACATGTGAGATCTCTCTCTCTCTCTCTCTCTCTCTCTCTCTCTCTCTCTCTCTCTCTCTCTCTCTCTCCCCCTCTGACTCACTTTTTCCTCAGTCAGCAAGTTCAGACCCTTAAAGAGGGAGACAGAGACATAGCGCAGAAGCCTGCTGGAATATAAACCAACACACACACACACACACACACACACACACACACACAAAAAGAGAGTATGCCCTGAGGATGCTGCTATTAGCAGTGAGTGACATCACATCGCTTACCTAAAAAAAAAACACACAGGCTGCAACAAGGATACCAGATCCTGTATGAAGATGGTTACCAATACTGACAAAGTAACATCACTCCAGTCCTCTGAGATGTGTGTGTCTGTGAAAGAGAGAGAGTGAAAGAGAGCAATGGAATAAGAAAGAGTGTGGAATAAAAGTATATAAAATGGGTGAGATGTAGAATATTGTCTCGTCTGATATTTACAATTTACAAAATATCTAATATATTTCAAGCTTATAGAATTTATTCTTTCATGTTTTTTTTCAAACACAGTATAAGAAAACATCAGTCTCATACATTCCAAAGCTCAACAATAAGGATGGCCTGCTGGTTCGGGGCCAGTGTGAGAGAGTCTTGGGCAAATTAATAGAACTGTGCCGCAATGTCACTACAGCTTACAGTCGTTGTTCTTGTGTTTTTAGGCCTCGTAGACGTAAACATTTTCTGTACTAAATTGAATGCGGTTGTAATTCTGCATATTTAAACCTAGGCAGCTGGGTAACAAAGATGAGGTTTTGTCAAAATTGAATTGTTAGAACGTCTTGAAAGCATCAATTAGAATTAGTTGAAAACAACATAAATTGAACAATTCTACATAAAATGTGTACAAAGTTTGTTTTTAATAGAGAAAAAATATATATATATATATTTTTTTTTTAATAGAGTTAACAGCTGTGTAATTTCCACAATTCATGTAATCAAAACAAGCTAATTAAACCCTTTTTTAATAAAGAAAAAAATGGCACACATAAAAATACATTTCTAAAAATAAAATTGATCTTTTTTTGTGGTGGGGCAAGTGGAAATAATTAATTTGAACAAAATTAAGTTGTTTCAAAGTAGCCTGTGGCTACTTTAGCCAAACAAACAAAAAATAGCCTTCAAACTATAAAAATGTATGTTTGTAACCTTCATCCAGTTCCTATAATAATGTAATCCTAAATAAACACTTCGACAGGCTGAAGCTCAATGCTTACAGTAAAACTACCGTCCTGGCACATATTAAAATAGCCTATACATTTCTAAAGACAAAACTAATCATTTTTGTGGTGATGCAAGTGAAAATACTGGCAGGGCAAATAAAATCCTTATTGTTGCCATGCAAATCAAAAGGAAAGGTGAATGTCCATTCCATACTGCAATGTGTCTCATCAGAAAAACAGAGATGTTCAGGCCGAACAGTATGAACATGACAGCAGCTGCTGCATTATATGAAGGAATGCTCTGGGTTTAACACAAACTAAGCTCTATCTACAGCATCTGTGCCAACAGAAAATCATTCGAAATGAGTGAAATGTTAAATAGTCGACAGCCAAATTGTAAAATGGGTCATACTGCTATTACCAACCTTAGGGGAGTCTTCTGTCTTGACTGTTATATGACAATTTCAGGCTATGTCACATACCAAAAATGTTAGTTTATGAAAGTCAAATTTGGTAGCCACCATATGCCCTAAATATATACGTCACAATAATGTCTGACCACCACCAGTCTAAACATCCTGTGACAACAAGCACATTTACACCCAAACAAAATCACATTTCTGCATAAGCTGGCAATGTGTGCACTGAGAATCCATATAATATGGCCTAGCATTGTAGCAAGAGTTCACCAAAATATAACCCATTATGAATGTTATAACAAACATTGCATCATACAACAAATCCTGACGAGCACAGGCTCTGGAAATAAGACTTTATGACCACAACAGCCCTCAGCAAAACATTCCAGAAGGCTCTCGTTCCCGAAGCAGCGACCTTATGCCAACCAGAGCACAAGGAAATCTGAATCCTTAACAAGGATACAATTTTCACTAGACCAGGCTGAACTGAGCTGCTGTTGCACAACAAAAAGACAAGGAGTGAAGGGATAAAGTCAAGTTTAAGAGATCAAGAAGAAGAGAAATGGGGACAAGAGCCACCGCAAAAGTCAGAGGATTACACTAAGATTTCCTTTATTATGCATACTGCAACTTAGATGATGGTACAAAGTAGCAAATTGTATATTCTTTAATAGCTTTATATGGGACAACTACTGTGGGGTCCAAAAGTCTGAGACCATATTTATTTAACATCTTGGATTTTTTATTTAAACCTGGAAACAATGAAAGATCATGCACTATTAATAGGACATTCATTAATATAAAAATTACAATTTGTGACACTGATCATGTAAACTCATTAGCACAAAATGTCAAATATCCCTGCTTCCATTTGGAATAAATCATTCTGTTTATCATGTAGGCTAAATCAGGGATTTAGGGATTTTCATATATTAAGTGTGATATTAAGACAACATGCCGTTTCCAAAATTAAACAACCGGCTTTAATGTTGTTATGGTACTGAAGTCAAAGAATATGATTAAAATATGATCTGGAGAATACTTCTTAATACCTTGTATTAAGATGACAGTGTGTATTTTTTCTACCCAGTATTAGAGATATGTATAGATTTTTAACATGTTTTTCTATATTTTGATTTTATTAAAAACAATTAAATACCTTTTAATGTTTATTATTAATCTCAAGATTTTTGACAATATGTTTAAAGAATTTAATATATTTCAAGAATTACTGCATTTAACATATGTAATTAATATCTTAGTTTAATAAGTTAACTCTGAAAGTCCAAGTATTTTCTTTTGAGTTTTTCATGGCAGACCACTAGCAGTTTTGTTTTTGTTTTGTTACATTAACATATGAATCTGAATGACTTTTGAATGACCCTCAAAATATGCTTTCATCAATGTTTATATGTGAATAAAAACCTAAACTAAAAACGTCATCATTTAACATGATGTTATCTCTTCAGAAGAGTTGGATTAAACTGCTCAATCATATTTTATGACTGTTATAATGTCTTTGTGTACTTTCTGAAACTTGAAAATGATTACATAGATTTTCAATGGACAACAAATTAGGAAGGAATAGTCCAAAGATTAAAAAAAATGTTGTATAGATTTGGAACAAGTAAATAATGAGAGAATTGTCTTTTTTGGGTGAACTATCCCTTTAAATTAGAAAGATACAACATTTTCACTGGGGCCTTACTGCCTCTGTATATACATAATTAATATTAATATATTATTAGTATTCATTTTTATACATTTCTATATCAAATTGTTAATAATATTTATATTCATGCCCCATGCTAGAGCTTATAAACAGACAAACCCATGAAACACTCACACCCCACATCTCTTGTGGAAGGCCCAGGGATGCAACTCAGTGGAAATGACCGCTTATAGTTTACAAACACACTTACAAGATCATAAATAAACAGGCCGAATACTGACATCCATGCACCACTGCCATTTCATCTGGAAACAACACTGCTTTCCAGAAATGCAGTAATCAGCTTTGAAGTAACAACAATTCGCAGAGCTGCTCTCAATGTTGCATATGCTTTCTACATTTCGACCCATGAATTTTAAGACAGCTAGACATCGCAAACGCCTTACGGTCAAAGATTTCGTGCTGGTGTACAGTATAATTGGCTATTGTAGTTCTGTACACGGCTGGAAGGTCCGGTGAATGTGAAATGGTCTTATAGAGAACATGTCTGCTCTTGGAGCTGCCTGTGCCTGCCGCAGAACGAGCGTCATGTAACAGAACGAGAGTCTCGTCGCTGCGACGCGCTCCTACAGCAGCGGGTGCGCACATTCAGGCCTACGGGCGCGCTCAGCCTCACACTAATGATTCACACAGACACACATGTTGGTGCTTTAGCTTAAACAACCAAGCGCGTTTGCCTCAGCCCTGTATGACAGACTTTCGATTCCCGCTGCTTTGACTTCTCCATTCGCCTGGCCTCGAACAGGGGGCCGGAGCCTGCCGTAGACATGAGACGGGAGAGGCGAGGCGAGGCGCGTAAAAACAACCGTGGCGAAACAGACGTCCCAAATGGCACTAATTAAATAGCAAACATCCTAATGTTTAAGTAACATTAATTGTAAAAGCGAAGGATCAACAGCGAAGCGCAAAGTGACCGGTTAAGTGAAGCGAAATTCAGAAGGAGGGCTGCGACCACACGCACGACCCCCGTTTATAGGCTACCATTCCATCGCAAATAGAACGAACAGGATATAACAGCACCAAATACGCGGCAAAATCGTTACAATGTATCAAGCGATAACGTGTTTGTTACTGTAGCAAATCCCGAGCGTTCGCTCGGACTAAATAATAATCGAAACAGTTAGTCAGAAGCCAATCTACCGAGGGGTCTATCCGCCTTCTGCTATCGCTGTTAAAGCGGAGCACGTCCACAACTTCATATTTCCAACCTTTCAAACTCATTACCAACAAAAGTGTCAAACGGCAAGAATTAAATGTTCTCAAATCATAAATCCAGCTGCTCGTATGTCAGGGTTAAATATTTTGGCAAAGCACATCACTCACCTCAGATGTCAGCACCCACTCCCGTTCTCCTCCTTTTTTTCTGGTTTACCTCTCTCGTCTATTCTCCTCTAGCGATGTCCGATTCGCGAACGAGTCGTTCATTTGAGTCGGATCTTTTTAATGAATTGGTCGGACCGATTCGCAAGACCTTTCTGAATGATGATATCTGCTTACCAATAAAGTAAAATAAATAACATTTAAGTTGATTCACAAATGTTACCCAATTAAAGTCTTTCTTAGGAAATATAAGTCTTAGTCTTATGATTTTGATAATTGTACTGCCTTAATGTTTTAATGTTTGTATTGTTTAATACAAAAATAAAATTAAATAAAAAATAAAACTTTCTGAATGATTCGTTCACGAAAAATCGGTCCGTGCGGTTGTTGAGTCAACAAATCACTACTGATTCATTGAACCGAGAACCTTCTCAGTTGGAAATGCACGATTCGTAAAAAGCCGAAAACCAGGGAGTGAATATTTCAATTGAAACATCCAAAAACCTTTCCAGAGGAGTGATGAAAATTAATATTTCTGTTGTTTAATGTTAATGGTAATTTTATGTAGTTTATGCTCTAAATTTATGTTTTTATGAGGTGGTAAATGACTGCAACAAATTTAACTGTGGTACATGAATTACAATAAACATCCTTGTTAATAAAAAAGACAATAAATGCAAGGAAAAGGTAATAAAACAATGATAAACGTCATATGAAAATGGTCTGTTTTCAAAGAGTCACCACAAAAACACAAATTTATGGCTAATACAGAAGTTTCAAAGAAGGAGTAGTTTGGATAAAATGCTGTCATTAAACTTTGCAGTTTTATAGTTTACTGGAAGCAATATATTCCCACATATGGCTTTATAGCACACATGCCATGCCGAGGCGAGATGTCAGGTACAAGGCGATGACGTAAAAGAACCGCCGATTCATTTTCAAACGGCTCATTGACAAACAAACTGTTCGAAAGAACCGATTCGCAGAAATGAATCGGACTTCCCATCACTACTCTCCTCCCTTCCAGATGTCGAGCGCAGGCTTCCAATCCGCGTCTCCCCGGAAGGCAGCGGACCAATCAGCCAGCGGACCACAGGAAACACATTCCCGGAGAGAAGAGAGAGCGTGACGGAAAGTTTGGAGAGAGAGAGAAAAATCCTTACACAATTTAAGGGAGGAACAAACTGGAGCAAATATCCGCTGAAAACAGAAACTGACCTAAGTAATAATTCAAATCTGATAATAAATAGTGTGTCAACACGCACTCAGAAAGATCATTCTTTTTGAATAGTGCATTTAACTGGAAAACTTAAATCTTTGTGTATTTAAATCAATATAATTAAACTGCAATTAAACAAAGATCCTATAAAGATAAAAGAATCTTTGTTTAAATTAATTTATAAAGCTAGGTTGTAGTAGGTCTAATTAATGAATGGATTTCAGCAAAGATCCCATAACCTTACTTTAATGAGTTTGCATAAGGAGCTAGCAGCTGTCCAGTGTCTAGACTGTTACATTACATCATCTTTCTCAGGAGAAGAAGGCACAGGAGGAGAACGAGAAGCTTGTAGCTATTAATGTTAAACAAGATAGCCATTAACCATCTGTGCTCTTAAATGTCTTTGACTCTGTGTGTGTGTGTGTGTGAAACCAGGGAGTGAATATTTCAATTGAAACATCCAAAAACCTTTCCAGAGGAGTGATGAAAATTAATATTTCTGTTGTTTAATGTTAATGGTAATTTTATGTAGTTTATGCTCTAAATTTATGTTTTTATGAGGTGGTAAATGACTGCAACAAATTTAACTGTGGTACATGAATTACAATAAACATCCTTGTTAATAAAAAAGACAATATATGCAAGGAAAAGGTAATAAAATAATGATAAACGTCATATGAAAATGGTCTGTTTTCAAAGAGTCACCTCAAAAACACAAATTTATGGCTAATACAGAAGTTTCAAAGAAGGAGTAGTTTGGATAACATGCTGTCATTAAACTTTGCAGTTTTATAGTTTACTGGAAGCAATATATTCCCACATATGGCTTTATAGCACACATGCCATGCCGAGGCGAGATGTCAGGTACAAGGCGATGACGTAAAAGAACCGCCGATTCATTTTCAAACGGCTCATTGACAAACAAACTGTTCGAAAGAACCGATTCGCAGAAATGAATCGGACTTCCCATCACTACTCTCCTCCCTTCCAGATGTCGAGCGCAGGCTTCCAATCCGCGTCTCCCCGGAAGGCAGCGGACCAATCAGCCAGCGGACCACAGGAAACACATTCCCGGAGAGAAGAGAGAGCGTGACGGAAAGTTTGGAGAGAGAGAGAGATCCTTACACAATTTAAGGGAGGAACAAACTGGAGCAAATATCCGCTGAAAACAGAAACTGACCTAAGTAATAATTCAAATCTGATAATAAATAGTGTGTCAACACGCACTCAGAAAGATCATTCTTTTTGAATAGTGCATTTAACTGGAAAACTTAAATCTTTGTGTACTTAAATCAATATAATTAAACTGCAATTAAATAAAGATCCTATAAAGATAAAATAATCTTTGTTTAAATTAATTTATAAAGCTAGGTTGTAGTAGGTCTAATTAATGAATGGATTTCAGCAAAGATCCCATAACCTTACTTTAATGAGCTTGCATAAGGAGCTAGCAGCTGTCCAGTGTCTAGACTGTTACATTACATCATCTTTCTCAGGAGAAGAAGGCACAGGAGGAGAACGAGAAGCTTGTAGCTATTCATGTTAAACAAGATAGCTATTAACCATCTGTGCTCTTAAATGTCTTTGACTCTGTGTGTGTGTGTGGGGGGGGGGGTATCTTTTAAATCAGCTTTGTATCTTTTAAATCAGCTAAAATGTTATGACTACACACCTTTTCTTTGTGTTTTTGTGTGCTGTAGTATAAAGGCATTTCGTATTGATTTAACACATCCAACGTAAGAGAATTTGTTGAAGTGGTTGCATGGAGAAGCTGCAGACACAACAGAAGGCATACGTGTCCTGAAAGCACACGCTCAGACATGCTGTCCCAAGTGACCCAGAGGTCAAACTCCACTCCTCAAAGTAGCCCCCGTGCCAAGAACAGAGACACAGGCGAGTTGTTTCACGTGTGCTACAGAGAGCAGAGCCTTGAATCAAACATTTCAGAGTCATTTGTGAACTTCCATGTGAGCAGATTCATTTTCAACTTCCAGTCACAAAGTACCATGAAATTATGATAATAACAAAGAGAGTATCAGCATTTATTAGTTTAAATATACATTACCATTTAAAAGTCTGAAGTAGGCAACTATGTTTAGGCGTCTTATGCTTACCAAGGCTGTAATTATTGGATTAAAAATATGGTAAAAACAGTAATATTATGAAATATTATTACAATTTAAAATAACT
>NW_015638974.1:178664-186257 GCF_001515625.1 Sinocyclocheilus rhinocerous | reverse complement strand
AATTTCCACAATTCATGTAATCAAAACAAGCTAATTAAACCCTTTTTTAATAAAGAAAAAAATGGCACACATAAAAATACATTTCTAAAAATAAAATTGATCTTTTTTTGTGGTGGGGCAAGTGGAAATAATTAATTTGAACAAAATTAAGTTGTTTCAAAGTAGCCTGTGGCTACTTTAGCCAAACAAACAAAAAATAGCCTTCAAACTATAAAAATGTATGTTTGTAACCTTCATCCAGTTCCTATAATAATGTAATCCTAAATAAACACTTCGACAGGCTGAAGCTCAATGCTTACAGTAAAACTACCGTCCTGGCACATATTAAAATAGCCTATACATTTCTAAAGACAAAACTAATCATTTTTGTGGTGATGCAAGTGAAAATACTGGCAGGGCAAATAAAATCCTTATTGTTGCCATGCAAATCAAAAGGAAAGGTGAATGTCCATTCCATACTGCAATGTGTCTCATCAGAAAAACAGAGATGTTCAGGCCGAACAGTATGAACATGACAGCAGCTGCTGCATTATATGAAGGAATGCTCTGGGTTTAACACAAACTAAGCTCTATCTACAGCATCTGTGCCAACAGAAAATCATTCGAAATGAGTGAAATGTTAAATAGTCGACAGCCAAATTGTAAAATGGGTCATACTGCTATTACCAACCTTAGGGGAGTCTTCTGTCTTGACTGTTATATGACAATTTCAGGCTATGTCACATACCAAAAATGTTAGTTTATGAAAGTCAAATTTGGTAGCCACCATATGCCCTAAATATATACGTCACAATAATGTCTGACCACCACCAGTCTAAACATCCTGTGACAACAAGCACATTTACACCCAAACAAAATCACATTTCTGCATAAGCTGGCAATGTGTGCACTGAGAATCCATATAATATGGCCTAGCATTGTAGCAAGAGTTCACCAAAATATAACCCATTATGAATGTTATAACAAACATTGCATCATACAACAAATCCTGACGAGCACAGGCTCTGGAAATAAGACTTTATGACCACAACAGCCCTCAGCAAAACATTCCAGAAGGCTCTCGTTCCCGAAGCAGCGACCTTATGCCAACCAGAGCACAAGGAAATCTGAATCCTTAACAAGGATACAATTTTCACTAGACCAGGCTGAACTGAGCTGCTGTTGCACAACAAAAAGACAAGGAGTGAAGGGATAAAGTCAAGTTTAAGAGATCAAGAAGAAGAGAAATGGGGACAAGAGCCACCGCAAAAGTCAGAGGATTACACTAAGATTTCCTTTATTATGCATACTGCAACTTAGATGATGGTACAAAGTAGCAAATTGTATATTCTTTAATAGCTTTATATGGGACAACTACTGTGGGGTCCAAAAGTCTGAGACCATATTTATTTAACATCTTGGATTTTTTATTTAAACCTGGAAACAATGAAAGATCATGCACTATTAATAGGACATTCATTAATATAAAAATTACAATTTGTGACACTGATCATGTAAACTCATTAGCACAAAATGTCAAATATCCCTGCTTCCATTTGGAATAAATCATTCTGTTTATCATGTAGGCTAAATCAGGGATTTAGGGATTTTCATATATTAAGTGTGATATTAAGACAACATGCCGTTTCCAAAATTAAACAACCGGCTTTAATGTTGTTATGGTACTGAAGTCAAAGAATATGATTAAAATATGATCTGGAGAATACTTCTTAATACCTTGTATTAAGATGACAGTGTGTATTTTTTCTACCCAGTATTAGAGATATGTATAGATTTTTAACATGTTTTTCTATATTTTGATTTTATTAAAAACAATTAAATACCTTTTAATGTTTATTATTAATCTCAAGATTTTTGACAATATGTTTAAAGAATTTAATATATTTCAAGAATTACTGCATTTAACATATGTAATTAATATCTTAGTTTAATAAGTTAACTCTGAAAGTCCAAGTATTTTCTTTTGAGTTTTTCATGGCAGACCACTAGCAGTTTTGTTTTTGTTTTGTTACATTAACATATGAATCTGAATGACTTCTGAATGACCCTCAAAATATGCTTTCATCAATGTTTATATGTGAATAAAAACCTAAACTAAAAACTTCATCATTTAACATGATGTTATCTCTTCAGAAGACTTGGATTAAACTGCTCAATCATATTTTATGACTGTTATAATGTCTTTGTGTACTTTCTGAAACTTGAAAATGATTACATAGATTTTCAATGGACAACAAATTAGGAAGGAATAGTCCAAAGATTAAAAAAAATGTTGTATAGATTTGGAACAAGTAAATAATGAGAGAATTGTCTTTTTTGGGTGAACTATCCCTTTAAATTAGAAAGATACAACATTTTCACTGGGGCCTTACTGCCTCTGTATATACATAATTAATATTAATATATTATTAGTATTCATTTTTATACATTTCTATATCAAATTGTTAATAATATTTATATTCATGCCCCATGCTAGAGCTTATAAACAGACAAACCCATGAAACACTCACACCCCACATCTCTTGTGGAAGGCCCAGGGATGCAACTCAGTGGAAATGACCGCTTATAGTTTACAAACACACTTACAAGATCATAAATAAACAGGCCGAATACTGACATCCATGCACCACTGCCATTTCATCTGGAAACAACACTGCTTTCCAGAAATGCAGTAATCAGCTTTGAAGTAACAACAATTCGCAGAGCTGCTCTCAATGTTGCATATGCTTTCTACATTTCGACCCATGAATTTTAAGACAGCTAGACATCGCAAACGCCTTACGGTCAAAGATTTCGTGCTGGTGTACAGTATAATTGGCTATTGTAGTTCTGTACACGGCTGGAAGGTCCGGTGAATGTGAAATGGTCTTATAGAGAACATGTCTGCTCTTGGAGCTGCCTGTGCCTGCCGCAGAACGAGCGTCATGTAACAGAACGAGAGTCTCGCCGCTGCGACGCGCTCCTACAGCAGCGGGTGCGCACATTCAGGCCTACGGGCGCGCTCAGCCTCACACTAATGATTCACACAGACACACATGTTGGTGCTTTAGCTTAAACAACCAAGCGCGTTTGCCTCAGCCCTGTATGACAGACTTTCGATTCCCGCTGCTTTGACTTCTCCATTCGCCTGGCCTCGAACAGGGGGCCGGAGCCTGCCGTAGACATGAGACGGGAGAGGCGAGGCGAGGCGCGTAAAAACAACCGTGGCGAAACAGACGTCCCAAATGGCACTAATTAAATAGCAAACATCCTAATGTTTAAGTAACATTAATTGTAAAAGCGAAGGATCAACAGCGAAGCGCAAAGTGACCGGTTAAGTGAAGCGAAATTCAGAAGGAGGGCTGCGACCACACGCACGACCCCCGTTTATAGGCTACCATTCCATCGCAAATAGAACGAACAGGATATAACAGCACCAAATACGCGGCAAAATCGTTACAATGTATCAAGCGATAACGTGTTTGTTACTGTAGCAAATCCCGAGCGTTCGCTCGGACTAAATAATAATCGAAACAGTTAGTCAGAAGCCAATCTACCGAGGGGTCTATCCGCCTTCTGCTATCGCTGTTAAAGCGGAGCACGTCCACAACTTCATATTTCCAACCTTTCAAACTCATTACCAACAAAAGTGTCAAACGGCAAGAATTAAATGTTCTCAAATCATAAATCCAGCTGCTCGTATGTCAGGGTTAAATATTTTGGCAAAGCACATCACTCACCTCAGATGTCAGCACCCACTCCCGTTCTCCTCCTTTTTTTCTGGTTTACCTCTCTCGTCTATTCTCCTCTAGCGATGTCCGATTCGCGAACGAGTCGTTCATTTGAGTCGGATCTTTTTAATGAATTGGTCGGACCGATTCGCAAGACCTTTCTGAATGAAGATATCTGCTTACCAATAAAGTAAAAGAAATAACATTTAAGTTGATTCACAAATGTTACCCAACTAAAGTCTTTCTTAGGAAATATAAGTCAGACATTGAAGTGAGTTGCTGTTTTTGTCATTCTTCTGAAGAAGACTTCATTCATTTGTTTTGGCAATGCTACACAGAACAATTTTGGTCAGACTTTTTAGTGTTTATTCAATCTTTTGTAAGTGACTTCTCTTTTTGTTTTAATGATGCTTTCTTTGGATTGTTTGACGATTCAAAAGAGAACACTGGAAAATATTACATAATTAATTTATGTTTCCTGTTAGCTAAATTTCACATACATAAACAAAAGTTTACTGGCTCTAAACCTCTCTTCTCCTTATTTAAAGTGGACTTGGATAAGTATGTGGAAACTATCCAAAGTTCTGTTAATTTGAAAGCTATGAAAACAGTATCTTTATATTCGTCCTTTTTGTCTTCTTAAGATGTAATTTTATTACCTTGTTTTTTTGTGGTTGTTACCCTGGCAACAAATCTGTGTGTATAATCTGTTGTTTTTCTGTTTTTGTTTTTATCTTGTCTTTATTTATGATTTTGATAATTGTACTGCCTTAATGTTTTAATGTTTGTATTGTTTAATACAAAAATAAAATTAAATAAAAAATAAAACTTTCTGAATGATTCGTTCACGAAAAATCGGTCCGTGCGGTTGTTGAGTCAACAAATCACTACTGATTCATTGAACCGAGAACCTTCTCAGTTGGAAATGCACGATTCGTAAAAAGCCGAAAACCAGGGAGTGAATATTTCAATTGAAACATCCAAAAACCTTTCCAGAGGAGTGATGAAAATTAATATTTCTGTTGTTTAATGTTAATGGTAATTTTATGTAGTTTATGCTCTAAATTTATGTTTTTATGAGGTGGTAAATGACTGCAACAAATTTAACTGTGGTACATGAATTACAATAAACATCCTTGTTAATAAAAAAGACAATATATGCAAGGAAAAGGTAATAAAATAATGATAAACGTCATATGAAAATGGTCTGTTTTCAAAGAGTCACCTCAAAAACACAAATTTATGGCTAATACAGAAGTTTCAAAGAAGGAGTAGTTTGGATAACATGCTGTCATTAAACTTTGCAGTTTTATAGTTTACTGGAAGCAATATATTCCCACATATGGCTTTATAGCACACATGCCATGCCGAGGCGAGATGTCAGGTACAAGGCGATGACGTAAAAGAACCGCCGATTCATTTTCAAACGGCTCATTGACAAACAAACTGTTCGAAAGAACCGATTCGCAGAAATGAATCGGACTTCCCATCACTACTCTCCTCCCTTCCAGATGTCGAGCGCAGGCTTCCAATCCGCGTCTCCCCGGAAGGCAGCGGACCAATCAGCCAGCGGACCACAGGAAACACATTCCCGGAGAGAAGAGAGAGCGTGACGGAAAGTTTGGAGAGAGAGAGAGATCCTTACACAATTTAAGGGAGGAACAAACTGGAGCAAATATCCGCTGAAAACAGAAACTGACCTAAGTAATAATTCAAATCTGATAATAAATAGTGTGTCAACACGCACTCAGAAAGATCATTCTTTTTGAATAGTGCATTTAACTGGAAAACTTAAATCTTTGTGTACTTAAATCAATATAATTAAACTGCAATTAAATAAAGATCCTATAAAGATAAAATAATCTTTGTTTAAATTAATTTATAAAGCTAGGTTGTAGTAGGTCTAATTAATGAATGGATTTCAGCAAAGATCCCATAACCTTACTTTAATGAGCTTGCATAAGGAGCTAGCAGCTGTCCAGTGTCTAGACTGTTACATTACATCATCTTTCTCAGGAGAAGAAGGCACAGGAGGAGAACGAGAAGCTTGTAGCTATTCATGTTAAACAAGATAGCTATTAACCATCTGTGCTCTTAAATGTCTTTGACTCTGTGTGTGTGTGTGGGGGGGGGGGTATCTTTTAAATCAGCTTTGTATCTTTTAAATCAGCTAAAATGTTATGACTACACACCTTTTCTTTGTGTTTTTGTGTGCTGTAGTATAAAGGCATTTCGTATTGATTTAACACATCCAACGTAAGAGAATTTGTTGAAGTGGTTGCATGGAGAAGCTGCAGACACAACAGAAGGCATACGTGTCCTGAAAGCACACGCTCAGACATGCTGTCCCAAGTGACCCAGAGGTCAAACTCCACTCCTCAAAGTAGCCCCCGTGCCAAGAACAGAGACACAGGCGAGTTGTTTCACGTGTGCTACAGAGAGCAGAGCCTTGAATCAAACATTTCAGAGTCATTTGTGAACTTCCAGTCACAAAGTACCATGAAATTATGATAATAACAAAGAGAGTATCAGCATTTATTAGTTTAAATATACATTACCATTTAAAAGTCTGAAGTAGGCAACTATGTTTAGGCGTCTTATGCTTACCAAGGCTGTAATTATTGGATTAAAAATATGGTAAAAACAGTAATATTATGAAATATTATTACAATTTAAAATAACTCTTTTCTATTTTAATATATTTTAAAATGTAATTTATTCTTGTGATGCAAAGCTGAATTTCCAGCATTACTCCAGTCTTCAGTGTCACGTGATCCTTCAGAAATCATTCTAATATGCCGATTTGGTGCTTTATGAAACTTTTCGTATTATTTTGTAGAAACTGTGATAGATTTTCCCCCCCCAGGATTCTCGGATGAATTGAAAATATATTTTATTTGACATAAATTAAGCATATTTAAAATATAAATCTTACTAACCCCATACTTTTGAACAGTTGACAGGCGGAGTGTGAACCAACTCCAGGGTAAGGCTAAAAGCAGCCAAGTCTGTTAACTACAAACATCATAAACCCGTCTTTTTAGGCAAGAACCAGACATGGGTGTCATGTAGGCTAATAAAATATGTTTAATGGGACTGAATATGTATTTATCATGATTACAGTTTAATAAAAACATTAGAAATTGATAATTATAAAACGTTTCCTTTCCAAGGTTATTCAAACAGTGTATACATTATTATACAGAAAGTGACATATTAACTTTGATCTATCGCGAGTTTAAGCACTCTCAAACAACAAAACTATCGTTTTAATCACTGAAGCTGGCTACACTGTGAAATGAATCTCTTACGTTGTACTTGCATCTGCGCTTTGTTGTTTATGATGAGGTAATAAGCGGAATTCAGTCAGCGAACGCGCACGCACTCAAAACTGATGAGTTTCAGCGATGACTCATCTGAACGCCTCTGATTGGCCATTGCATTCCTAAGCTCAAAAGAGTCGCATGTGATTGGTTATAATGCGCAACACTGCAAAAACGCCTAAAATGCAATAATTTTTTAATTTAATGCCGCAATCGACACTTTCTAATAATTTTCATCTTGTTAGCAACAGACAGTAATAGATTTAATTTGTTATGCCGCAATCGACACTTTCTAATAATTTTCATCTTGTTAGCAACAGACAGTAATAGATTTAATTTGTTTGCGCAGGGGCATTTTTGCCCCAACTAGCTGTGGTCACTACACACACTCCGCCTATGACAGTTGAATATATATTTCAGTAGTATATTATACTTTTTTAAAAATTATACTCAATTATACACTTATTATATTATACATTACCACAAACTGCCTTCTTGTTATAAGACGAAAGGAGAGAAAAAAGGTAAATGCATTTTGACTTGATTTAAATGTTTAATTT
>NW_015638974.1:177632-178211 GCF_001515625.1 Sinocyclocheilus rhinocerous | reverse complement strand
AAACATCATAAACCCGTCTTTTTAGGCAAGAACCAGACATGGGTGTCATGTAGGCTAATAAAATATGTTTAATGGGACTGAATATGTATTTAACATGATTACGGTTTAATAAAAACATTAGAAATTGATAATTATAAAACGTTTCCTTTCCAAGGTTATTCAAACAGTGAATAAATTATTATACAGAAAGTGACATCATTAACTTTGATCTATCGCGAGTTTAAGCACTCTCAAAAAACAAAATTATCGTTTTAATCACTGAAGCTGGCTACACTGTGAAATGAATCTCTTACGTTGTACTTGCATCTGCGCTTTGTTGTTTATGATGAGGTAATAAGCGGAATTCAGTCAGCGAACGCGCACGCACTCAAAACTGATGAGTTTCAGCGATGACTCATCTGAACGCCTCTGATTGGCCATTGCATTCCTAAGCTCAAAAGAGTCGCATGTGATTGGCTATAATGCGCAACACTGCAAAAACGCCTAAAATGCAATAATTTTTTAATTTAATGCCGCAGTCGACACTTTCTAATCATTTTCATTTTGTTAGCAACAGACGTAATAGATTTAATTTGTTTG
>NW_015638974.1:173167-176629 GCF_001515625.1 Sinocyclocheilus rhinocerous | reverse complement strand
TCTGATTGGCCATTGCATTCCTAAGCTCAACAGATATGTGTGTGATTGGTTATAATGCGCAACACTGCAAAAACGCCTAAAATGCAATAATTTTTTAATTTAATGCCGCAATCGACACTTTCTAATAATTTTCATCTTGTTAGCAACAGACAGTAATAGATTTAATTTGTTTGCGCAGGGGCATTTTTGCCCCAACTAGCTGTGGTCACTACACACGCTCCGCCTATGACAGTTGAATATATATTTCAGTAGTATATTATACTTTTTTAAAAATTATACTCAATTATACACTTATTATATCCACAAACTGCACAAACTGCCTTCTTGTTATAAGACGAAAGGAGAGAAAAAAGGTAAATGCATTTTGACTTGTTTAATTTGTTTAATTTGTTGTACTTTGTTGAAAACTGTAGTCACAATGACATCATATTTTCTAATCACTGGTTTAGCTCCTTTAGATATCATCAGGTATCATTTTCATACAAACCGTAAATACTGGACATCATGAGAGGGAATTCTGTGCAGCTTAACGCCATTTAAAGGGATCAAACTAGAAAACCTTTCCGTGTTTTTCTTTGTGCATTTCAACACATCCACTGTAAGCTTAAAGCTTAGTGTTGGGTCAGGTTGTGTGTGTGTGTAATTTCTGATCACTACTGCCAATCACATGTGCTCAGCAACAGCCAACTGCCTAAAGGACACTTTAGGATGAGTTAATGACATCAACAAGTTTGCAAATGCAGCGAGGAACTTGTGAAAAGCCTGTTTTTGATGTTAAGACGCAGGTTGGACTTAATGATATGATGTCTATACATTATTGTCAATTACATAGAGTCTCATCCTTTAAGCCTTTGTCGCTCTTGAATCTCAGCACATATACTTTTTTAAAAATTATACTCAATTATACACTTATTATATTATACATTACCACAAACTGCCTTCTTGTTATAAGACGAAAGGAGAGAAAAAAGGTAAATGCATTTTGACTTGATTTAAATGTTTAATTTATTGTACTTTGTTGAAAACTGTAGTCACAATGACATCATATTTTCTAATCACTGGTTTAGCTCCTTTAGATATCATCAGGTATCATTTTCATACAAACCGTAAATACTGGACATCATGAGAGGGAATTCTGTGCAGCTTAACGCCATTTAAAGGGATCAAACTAGAAAACCTTTCCGTGTTTTTCTTTGTGCATTTCAACACATCCACTGTAAGCTTAAAGCTTAGTGTTGGGTCAGGTTGTGTGTTTGAGCGAGATGCTAACGGTCTAATCAGATTCAATGATCTATGCTAAGCTACAGCTAAAAGTGCTACCGCCAGACCCGGAGATCGGCTGAATGGATTCGAAAACGGTAAAACTCAACTGTTTAACTCCAGGGGAGTTGGAAAATGAGCTACTTTCAAAAATAGTGGTGTGTTCCTTTAAGAAATGCTAAAACAACAGATCATTAACCCTCAGAGACCCAGGCATTATTGATGTATTTTTAACATATATTAAAATTGTTTTTAAGAAGTCACTGTTTTTGTTTTTTTTTATCATGTACATTACCATTCAAAATTTTGAGGTTGGTAAATATTAAACATTCTTATACATTAAAACTTTTAAAACATAATTTAAACAAATTCTAAACAATTTTAAAACATTATTTATTCTTGTGCTGGTAAAGCTGAATTTTCAGCATCATTACTCCAGTCTTCAGTGTCACATGATCCTTCAGAAATTATTCTAATTGGCTGCTCAACAGACATTTCTTATCAATGTTGAAAAGTGCTTAATATCACTGGAAACAGTGATAATTTTTTTTTTTTAGGATTTTTGATTAATAGAGAGTTAAAAATATTTTTTATAATAATGTAAAAGTCTTTACTCTCAATTTAATAAAAGTATCAATTTCTTTCAAAAAAGAAAAGAAAGAAAAAAATACGTATAGAGCCTAAAACTTGTAGGGCAGATTTTGTGAAAAAGTTATTTTTTTACAAAAGTTCTGCAAAATTGCAGTTTATGAACTTAAGGTTTACATAAAATTACACACACACACACATATATATATAACTAACTGTCAAGAATTAAAACTGTTGTTCGAAAGCTTACAAAATTTGATCCAAGTCAGTAGACAGTGATGTTGCCACGTTACATTTCAGAGCATGAGCAGCTGTTTTAATCCATATTTGGGTATTATCAACCTTCAAAAATAAATTTTTGGTGCAGTTGGTCTCTGAAAGCTAAAGTGCGCTTCACATTTTTGATCTGGAAGCTCAAACGCAACACACCTTTACTGCGTTCATGAAATCAGACAAGGTAAAGTCCTCATGACCAAAGATAGTCCAACGGTCCCAGATAGAAAAGGAGATATCATCTCTGGTCAAAACAAAAGGATCAAATTGGACCAAGATAAGAAAAACACATCTTTTCATTTTTACTAGTGCCAATCCGTGCATGAGTGTTGCCGTTACCTGATCTGGGTTCTCTTGACCGGAGCGGTTTCTGTGAGCACCATGACTGGAATGGCCAGGTTGAAGAAACAGTTTTTAAATAACTCAAATCCATAACCACCAGCGACTTTTATCAACTCCAATGACACCTACAGAGAATGAATAATAAAACAATCATAAATAAATAAAGCAATGGACTGCACACAATGGAAATCATCAAAGAATAACGATTCCTCTTCTAAACAGGGTTGTTTCTCTCACCAGTCCTGCGACAGCAGCTGTAGATGTGGCGATAGCAGGGATGATTTTGCCAGCGATTCGTTTGGTTTGTAGTCTGTCAGCGGCCTCAATGGCGTACATATGAGCTCGCAGAGCCGACGCTGATGCTATGAAATCTATGTGTCCATTTGAGTCGTCATCCTTTTCAAAGAAAAGCGGAGTCATACGGAGCCTCTCTAAAGACAAAAGAAGAAAGGAAAAGAGACATAAGAGGAACAGTGTATGAAAAGAGTAGGATATCATAGTTTAGCTCATACAGCTGTTATGTGTGAGTGCATGTGGATGTGTATCAACACACCCGGTGTTACAAAGCTGGAGATGATGGCCTCCTGTAGCTGTGAGATTGCTTGTCTTTCCTCTTCACTGCTTACGGTCATTTTCAACTGATCAGGCTTCTTAACAGTCTCATCGGTCTCTATATGCTGATACAAATACACACACTTAGTGATCTTTCTTAAAGGGGAAGTGAGCAATTTCAATCTGGCACATGTATCAAATGGATGTCTTTGTCAATGGTCCATTTGAGAGATAGGTGGCGGTAATGCACTTATAAGGCTGCGATCCGCTGTAAAGCAATAAGACGCGTCGGCTGTTGAGAACGCACTCAGGACAGTTCGGACATTGCGGCGAAGTTTTGAGTTAAAAATCTTCGTTTTTGTTCTACTGAAGAAACAAAGTCACCTACATCTTGGATGCCCTGGGGGTAAGCAGATAAACATCAAATTTTCATTTTTGGGTGAACTA
>NW_015638974.1:168209-170997 GCF_001515625.1 Sinocyclocheilus rhinocerous | reverse complement strand
GGAGTGTCAGTGGTCCATTTGAGAGATAGGTGGCGGTAATGCACTTATAAGTCTGCGATCCGCCGTAAAGCAAGAAGAAGAAGAAGACGCGTCGGCTGTTGAGAACGCACTCAGGACAGTTCGGACATTGCGGCGAAGTTTTGAGTTAAAAATCTTCGTTTTTGTTCTACTGAAGAAACAAAGTCACCTACATCTTGGATGCCCTGGGGGTAAGCAGATAAACATCAACATTTCATTTTTGGGTGAACTATCCCTTTAAGGACAGGAATCCTAGTGGTAAGATTTGAAAAAAAAATTCTGGTCACAATACAATAATATTGCAATTCTATTTGCAGGGATTCCTAATTTGTTTTGGTCACCTAAACCGAAAATATTTACTTAAAGTACCCCCTTATATCTTAAATAAATATTTCAATATTATCCCATATTACTGTTTTATTTTGATTGTTTTTTATTTAAAAATTATTTTACATTTTTATGATTTAATTAACTATTAGCTTTTCATCAACTCACAAACCCTGTTTGGAAGCCCTTGCTTTATATATAGTTATACAAAAAATTTGGCATGATGAAAAAACAACATGGTACAGTTACATATTTCTACTTTAAACAACTATGTCACCTTAATTTAATAGAGTTAAATCAGACACATTTTCATTGTTTGTTGAGTACTAAATACAGTAGATAACTAGTGAAAGAACAGATACCTTTTCAGCTGGTTTGTATTCAGGAACCTCCACTTCAGCTAAAACACTTGAAACAGCCTCATAGGAAAGTTGCTATGAATTATTCAGCGGCAACAAAACATGAAAAAAAAAATTTATAATAACTTGAGAATTTTATTCAGGTAGCACACAAGTAAAAAAAGACAAACATTAAACATTCCTCTTACCTCTTCTGAATGAGGAATATTATAAATTCCAGCAAAAAGGCGAGCTGTGCTGACAACAAAACTGAAATGCCTGATGGAGGGAAAAAAAACACTTATAATTCTGTTTTACCTCTTTAAAAAATTCCTACTTCTGTTTCTATAAACAGAATATTTACTCAGATACTCACAGTGGGTCATCGAGGTCGAACTCTATAGGAGAAGGCGGCCGTTTGGGAGACTGCCAAAACAGACCTGAAAACATAGGAAAAGCATTTGAGCTGGGCAAAGACGAGACTGTTGGTGTTTGATACAGCATCTCTGCATGAATGAGTGAAGCATGCAACTTACTGCCGTCTTTTAGCCGTGTGTCCAGTGGAAATGAATGTAGCAGTTGTAATGCCTGAAGTATTAAAATAAAAAGGCACACTGTAAACATATCCAAAAATAAAAACACTTTATTCTTAATAGGGAAGTTATTATAGTTATAATTAGTATAATAATAGTAAAAATTAGTATATAATAAAGCATTATTACTATTCTATAAATAAATTCAAAAGCCTAAAATGATAATGATAATAGTCATTACCACAAGACGATTTCCATTATTAAAGATTTATGCACAACGGTTCCAGTACCTTTTTTTTGAAGTACTTGTCGAATTTGAGTCGAGCGAGAGCTAGACAGTGATTCCACTGAGTGGGTCTCCGACTCAGCAACTTAATGACCTGAAATGACCCTTCCATAGTCTCCCCGGCCATCATCCTCTGCACACACAAGCACTGAAATTAGAACCCTAACAAGGCTTGTTCAACACCAACAAGGCTAAATTGGTGTTTAGATAAGCATGTAGTATTATCCTTACCTGTAACACCTCTTGAGCTGATGAATGACTCTGCCAGAACATGTTATAGATGGAGGGTTTGTGGGAGAAAGCACTCTCAAACTATACAAAACAAAAACAAGATCACAAATCAGAACACTCACAACACCTCGAAGTACTATTAAGAGACAATCAAACCCCAAACTAAGCCTTTTTGGACATTTTTGACTAATTTCTTATCTTTCTCTCTCTTTTTTTTAATCAATCAAACAATATCCTTGGAGTGGTCCAAAACTTGGCACCCTTTTTAGATGTGCAATCTGAATAAACAAAAAACTGACTTCAAAAAATGGAGTCTAAGTGGTCATAAAAGTCACATCTTGGCTGTTTGCGGTAAAAAATGGACTAAGAATAGGAGATGAAAGAAGACATGCAAACACAGAGCAACTGTTTTTAATATTTGTTAAATAAAATCTATATATCATGCACAATGCTGAACAAGCACACAGAGAAATGCACGAGTGAAACATCCAGAATGCAAAACATCCAGAGTGCAAAAGATTCACAAAGAAAGGTTAATGAAGGATTCTTCTGACTACATCTTCAAACTATGTCTATATTAAAACATTTATCACGTGTTCCAGAATAAAGATCTGATCGTGTCCCTGAGTGATCATGCATTTAAGTGGATTTTGGGATTTGTTTTGGTGTTTATTTCCTATATTATGTGATGGTAATGACATTTCAAACTTTTTGGAGAAAAAGTTGGATAAGCCTTCGATGAAAAAATGGATGGTTTCTGAATTAAAATACTAACCAGTTTGGTAAAAACTAGGGCTGTCAAATCGATTAATCGCGATTAATCGCAACCCAAATAAAAGTTTGTGATTACATAATATATGTGCGTGTACTAGGGGTTGCACCGACTAATCGACTTCAACGCTCTGCCTTGACGCTTTAAGCTTGACGTCGACTAGTCGCTGGTCCTACAGAGGGCGCAACAGGATAAGAAATCTCTGAAGGACTTCCACATTTACGCTCCGTTTCCAAACAGTTCAAATGACAAATAAATGCATACTCTGAAAGCGCTCCACCAG
>NW_015638974.1:167353-167810 GCF_001515625.1 Sinocyclocheilus rhinocerous | reverse complement strand
AGGTTTTTTTCACAGCTCCAGACTTATTTGTTCATTAATGACGTCATCAGCGACTAGTCGACTTCGACTCGACTTTCATCACATAAAAGTCGACTTCAAAAAACCAGAAGTCGTTCAACCCCTAGTGTGTACTGTATATATTTCTATGTATATATAAATACACACACATACATGCATATATTTAAGAAATATATGTAATATATGTTTATATTTATATATAATATAAATCATTTATAAATATGAATATATTTTTTCTTAAATACGTAAAATATGTAAACATGTATGTGTGAGTGTTTATATATAAATACATATAAATATACACAGTACACACACATATATTATGTAAACACAAACTTAAATTTTTATTTTTTTTATTTTTTTTTATTTAGTCATTTAGCAGACGCTTTTATCCAAAGCGACTTACAAATGAGGACAAGTAATTAAAACGAAAAGCTAA
>NW_015638974.1:159019-164238 GCF_001515625.1 Sinocyclocheilus rhinocerous | reverse complement strand
AGATGAGTGGACCAAAGTTCCTCCACAGCGCTGTAACAGACTCATTGCAAGTTATCGCAAACGCTTGATTGCAGTTGTTGCTGCTAAGGGTGGCCGAACCAGTTATTAGGTTTAGGGGGCATACACTTTTTCACACAGGGCCATGTAGTTTTGGATTTTGTTTTCCCTTAATAATAAAAACCTTCATTTAAAAACTGCATGTTGTGTTTACTTGTGTTATCTTTGACGAATATTTAAATTTGTTTGATGATCTGAAACATTAAAGTGTGACAAACATGCAAAAAAATAAGAAATCAGGAAGGGGGCAAACACTTTTTCACACCACTGTATGTGTGTGTATTTATATATACATAGAAATATATACAGTACACACACCTATATTATGCAAGCACAAACTTTTATTTTGGTTCCGATTAATCACGATTAATCGATTTGACAGCCCTAGAAAAAACACCTAATAAAAGCTACTTGCAAAAAATATTAAATAATCAATTTTATTTTGTGTCTTCAAAATGTCACACTGTTGCCCTGGCAAATATTTGCTCTAGTCACGTCTCATTTCAATGATAACCATATAAAAAAACTTGAGAAATCTGAACTGTTCTCCAAAATACTTGGCATGACAGTAATGACAGCAGTAATGGGTACAAAGAAAAATAAAATAAAATAAAAGAATAAAACTAACCTTGTCTCTGGCCCACTGTATGGTGTGTTCAATAACAGCAGGAAAAGATTTTAGAGTGCAAAACGGAATCTCCTCCTCAGGTGGGTCTCTCTAAGAGAAACAGTCACAGTTGGAAAAAAAACAAAAAAACATGAACAGATAGGTAAGCTGGCACACAACCTGTATATACACATACACAAACATACACACTCACATGGCTGTTGTAGGACTCAGTGAGGTATGGGACAATGATCTCAGTGTGTCCTTTCGTACCCATGGTACCCGAGTCTAACAGAGCTTTCTGATTGGATACACTCCGACTGTAAGTTCACAAAACAACCACTGAAGTATGTGCAGTGAAGCACACATGTAATACAAAAACAATTACTTCTGCTGTTAATTAATGAATTACCTATCCACATATCTCCGTGCCTCCACGTTGTCCAGTGCAGTGACCACCAGGTTGAGACGGGAGAAGAAAGCGTCACTGTACATGTCCTCTGTAGCGGGACACAACTTATTCAGATGAGCATCTATTTGCAGCTCTGGGTTTATTTCTAAAGAAGCTGCTGCTGCAGTAGTGCTCTTTGGCTTCTACAGAGAGAAGAAAATGTTCAAAAGGAGAGAGGAAATCCAACTTATGAGACATGTAATTCATGAATGAAAGAGTGAAGTACTATCCAATTAATAAGATACCCGTATATGCTGAGGTCTGAAGAGAAACTGCCTGTTGAGGTTGGATTTCTCAATCAAATCTGGATCTGTGATGCATATCTAAGAATAACAAATAGCATTTTAAGAACTGGACCAACTTTCCATTCCTCATGTAAATGAGAAGGGGGAAAAAATCCTGTCAGATGTATATCCCCACCTCTCCCGAGCATCTGCTCAATCCGACCCCCATTAGTGCCATATTCTTCAGCATCTCACAGCCAATAGCACCACAGCCCACCTACAAACACATTTTTAGATAATCAAACAGTAGCGCAATGCATCTATGCAAAGAATATATACTAAGAATAAAATAAACAATTTATCGGGTTAAAGTTTTGCTGTGTGACATTAGCTCTTTAATCGATTTTAAAATTACATTTTGGTTCACATTCTACTGTATCTGCTATTCTTTTCACTCACCATAAAGACCTGAAATTTGTGCAGTTTCAAACACAGTGACTCTCCGATACACGCCCTCAACGCATCGTACCGGTCTCCCCTACAAACACCAAAATCAACATTAAAGCAGTGGGCCTCAACCTCCAAGGCTCCCATTTTCCACAACAATATTTGAAGGTAATTCACAGTGATTTACTCAACAAAGATTTTTATAATACTTTCTCACTATTTCTAATGGAACATTTTTTTAGAGCTTGGCATAACAAGAAAAATGTATATTGGTTATAAAAATGCCGATGAGGTGTAAGACCTACAATAATGTACAGTATTTGAAAAATAATGTGTTTTTTGAACATTAAAGCATGTCAACATATTCTGTTACACCAAATACACAAAATAATGATCTTTAAAAAAGCATCATATGACCCCTTTAATTAAAAATTACTTTTCCAGGTCTAGAAATCATACTTTGAAAATTAGGCCACCTCATATTTCCAGTGGAAACATGGCTCTTCAAAAAAAGTTTGGAGTTAAAAAATTTTGATTTGTAATTGTTTCAGTTTATTTTAATGCTTGCTTTGTAGGGATGCACAATATTATCGGACCAATATCAGAATCGGCCGAGAATGGCTTTAAATATATATCAGCATCGGCCCGATATGAAAAATTATGCCGATATGTCTTGCCGATAAGAGGATTAACTCACACATGCTCAAGGTGTGCTAGCGATTAAATCACGTCAGCAGTGTGGTCATTCTTGAAGCGAACTTTTGCCTGAATGATGATTAGATTCACATGTTCATGTGTGCGATTGAGTCAACTGTGTAAGTACTGGTAAGGAGTTTTAATTCCGTAGGGGGCGCTGTTGGCCTACTTCTAAAAAGATGAAAGCAAAATACACAAATAATACTTAGACTGTGTTTCTGATTAAACAAAGCTGTAATTGATGCCATAAAATCATGAGTAGCATATGTTTTGATTTAAAGGTCAGAAGCTATAGCTTTCATGAAAAAAAAAAACAAAACAAAAAAAAACACACGACACTTACAACATATATTTTTTTAAACAAATTATGAGCTCTAAAAAAGATTTTCACAATTTTTACAACTCTTTTGCTTTAGACCATTTACAAATGTTAAATCCGAAAATAAAATGTTAAGGTTACAACTGTAAAAAAATACAGCGATTGAATTTATTTATTTTCAAATCTTCATTGTATTGTCATTATAAAACAACTTTGCTATTGTTTATTTAATTCTAATAAATAAGTTCTTGTTAAAATCTCACCAAAATTAAAAATAATTTGCTTATTTCTGCACAGGAGATTCTTGGTGTTGTTTCCAAACAAAAGGAAATATATCGGCATCGGCTATCGGCCAAAATGAGTTGAAAAATATCGGCATATCAGATATCTGCAAAAATCCAATATCGTGCATCCCTATTGTTTTGCCTTATTTGAAGTCATTTTAAGGCCCCCTTGGAGCACTGATTTAAAGGAATTACATCACAAGTAAAATGATGACAGAATTCGCAGTTTTTGGATGAACTATTCTTTTAAGAAAATTTATGAAGTAAAAATGGTAATGTTTGTATGTGAGGAAGAACAAAAAAGAAATTACCATTCTACAAATGCTGTAGAAACATATGAATTTACAAAACAAGATTGTGGAGCTCAATACTTGGCATCACGCTCACCTTGGGGCAAATTCCTCAGCAGGAAGAGATTGGAGGGGCTGAATCACCTCTATCGCATCGAGATAAAACTGTATAAACACACATATATAAAAAAGAATAAATACTATTTCTTCCTATCAATGTCATGCACTACCATTCAAAAGTTTGGGGTCAGCAAGATTTTTGTTTTTAAAGCAATTAATACTTTTATTCAGCAAGGATGTATTAAATTGATCACAAGTGACAGTAAAGACTTAAATTGTTACTCTTTTTATATAAATAAATAAATAAAAGCTGCTCTTTTGAACTTTCTATCCATCAAAAAATCCTGTATCATGGTTTTCACAAAAATATTAATCACTGATAATAAGAAATGTTTCTTAAGCACCAAATTTAGCACATTAGAATGACTTTATATTTGAAAATGTAATAAATTAACTAAATACATAATAGTATTTTTTATATTAAATATAATACTGTATTATTATATATTTTCTGTATTTTTGATCAAATAAATGCAGCATTGGTGAGCAAGAGATTTCTTTCAAAAACATTTTTTTTTTAAATCTTACAGACGCCAAACGTTTGAATAGTAATGTACATTAAAGACAAAACATCTGACCTTTGACTTACCCATTGCTGAAGAGGAGAAAACTTTCCAGTGAGAGCCTTTAAAACCTCTTGACTAGCAATACCACCCACCGCTGCCGCTAGAGGAGAGAGACATCCCCTCGCACAGCACGACACGCTCCTCACCAGCTCCTGGTTTATGCATACCTGACGACACACACATTTACATTAAAAGACGGAAGATTGAAGATGTGCACAACAGGAAGTGACCATGTAAATGAGTGCTTGTGCAAAACTGACTTTGTTTTTAAGTGTTCTGCTGACCTCCTCTGTGAACTTCAGGAGCAGCTCAGCATCCTGCATACAACTACACAGAGCAGAGGAAAATAATCCAGCACAATGTTATTCATCCATGTCAATCATAATCAGAGAGAGCGAGCGAAATGAAAGATGAAACAAGCAGTTTGGCTGTTCACACTTAATGAGAAATGACACAGACAATATTTGATGTTTAAAGTACAGTTATGAGAAGCCCTATTTTAAACCATTACAATTTCACAGTGGACTATTCAGCACAACGCTGCATAAAAAGAAACAAATGATGCACTGAAATAAAAATTTTATTTGAAACAGAAATTAAAGTTTTCATTTGGCTGAAAACTGAAACTGAAAATAAAGTTTCAGTAATTAAATTTAGGTAATTGAACTTAGTATGTTGTTCAGGGTGCTGCGTTCACAGGTTTCAGGCATCTCTCAGATAAGCAAACTTCATTTGATAAAATCTATCGTCTTTTATCATCATATACACCTTTTTTTTTTTATATACACACAAAAACACAAAGGTCTTCACAAAAACCCTTCAAAATAAAAGTTTGGGTTAAGTTAAAGAAGAATTGTGACAGAAATACATTACTACTGTATAGTAGAATGTACTTCTCAAAGTACTAAAAATAATACTATTAAATTAATAAAACAATTATTAAGCTTATTTAAGAAATATGCAATTTTTCATCAATGTTTTAAATTTAACAGTAAATCTCGGTTGTGCAGCAAATTGTTTGATAAAAAAAAGTGTTCATTAAACAAATTTTTTTTTTAATTTTCATTTGATTATATTTTAAAAGTTAAATGAAACTTAATGTTTTATGCCTTATTTTAGGAAAAGTAAAAGCAGAATTGGGGGGGGGGGGAAAAAAAC
>NW_015638974.1:145862-158453 GCF_001515625.1 Sinocyclocheilus rhinocerous | reverse complement strand
GGGGGGGGGTAATAAATCTGATTTCATTGGGCCCTAAAAATGCAATTATTGTTAATATTTTGTTAATAAATTGTATGTTTGGCTATTGGCTATGATTTCAATTAATTAGACATGCTTTTTGATTACCAAAAATAGTATTTAAAAAACTGAATTTGGAATAATATTAAACAGAAAAACACTGATTTGGAAAAGCAGATTTCATAGGGCCCTACTTATTCATGCTGTGTGTACAAAACAGATGCTGACACTGTCAAAATGAATCATTTGAGAAGTGCTGCTCCGGTCCAAAACTCTTTTGGCTGTTGAAATTTTTGTGCATCACTAATAGAAATAAACCCTCTTGCACTCAATCATTGCTTAATCATACCACGTCTAATGTAGGACAAAACCTATTCAAAAAAATGGTGATCTGCTGCTGGTAAAGCAGCTCACTAGGGTTTGAAACACTGCCTAAAAGATGAAAAATGTATTTACCCAATGTTGGGGAGTCTAGCATGCTGTTCCAGGAAAGCATCCAAAGCTAACATGATTGTATGGAGCTGCAGAGGGGCCTGATTGGATAAGGACACATTTATTAAGTTAAAAAGTGACTGATTCTCATGTCAATAATGATGAATGGACTCTATATTTCTGACCTCTGGTTTACTGAAGTCTGGAGTAAGGAGCCGGGGGTCAGATAACTGCTGCTCCATCGTCTCCTACACAGACCGTAGAGAAAACAGTTAATCATTGTACTTCACCAATATTAAACAGACCAACTGAAGGGGGTGTTAACATACAAAGGTGAAGATTTTGGGCATCATGACCAAGCGGAAGATTCCTGCATGAGCGTACGGCTGGAATGATGAGGTATCACCAACCGCGAAACTGTAGGGAGACAGAACTAAATACACACACAGAGTTAAATATGTAAGTAGAGTACGTCACTGTGCATGATGACTGTAGAGTTTGTGTTTATACCTGTAACTTGGTGAGTGGAACCATTGAGTTCACTCATGCCATTGATCTCTTTAAAACACACACTCTGCCCAGTCTGGAGGCCATGTGCTCGGCTGTCCATACACGTCACAACACCAGGATTCCCCTGCGATTGGGTGTCAAGCAGGAAGTTAAAAAGCAACCCAAATCACAGAACTGAGTGTTTCAGCTAAAGTTCAGCATTCAGACTAAATGTGACAAAAGTAATGATCAAATGCCAAGAGGAATGTGAAGGTTTGACAGTTCAGCGCTCTCATTACCTGGCTGATGTTTTGGATGAAGAGCTCTTTTGGTTCTTCTCCCGTAGGGTCCGACACCTCAAACGCCTCCCCAAAATCACAGAACACTCGCGAGCAGATCCCAAACACATCACAGCCAATGAACTGCACCAAAAACGCATTTTCAAGCATCCAAACAGAGAGTAATATCTATATGCAAGTATGTCTGGGAATGACCGTACCTTAATAGGAGGCTGCTGAGAGTGGCAGAAACAGTCGATTTGTTTCTGTAAGCTCAGCTTTGTTTCTGTTAACACTACACACTGAAGAAATAAACACAAGAATAGAGGCATTAAGTATGATATGAACGTACAGAATAATGTAAATAATAATGATCCGATTGGAATGAAGTTAAATAATATAAAATGTTTGTTGCACTTTAAATTTTGCTGTTGTCAGCGGAGACCAACCTGGTATCTCTTTAGGAAGCTGAGGTCAGTGTTTTCATCCAGGACATCAGTGGCCACACTGACCTGAACGTATGGGTTTAACTCAGCCACTCGAGAATGGACAGCCTCCACCCTAATAGAAAAAAAAAATCATTATGATTACTGCACATCTTCATAGAAATAAAGAATTAGAGTCTTATAAGGCCACAGAGACACACATGAGTTCATTAGAGGTGGACTATATATATATCTTATAAAATTAATTTTATATCAAGGTATATACAGTATATATATAGTCACAGTTTAGATGCTTTTGTTCTAGAAAAGATAATAAAAACAGGGACTGAATTCAGTCTGCTTGAAACAAAAGTAACCATAGTGCACCTTTTCTTCTGGCTATGCACATCCTCCTCTCTGATGAAGAAGTTGGTGCCAAGATCCCAAACTTCACATCGCTTACAGTCATGAAGAGTGACTGCCTACAAACACACATGTGCAAAACCTCATAAGACAGTCATAATACAACTAAAAAAATTAACTGATCAGCAAATATTCCAAGTCGCCTATAACAATAAAAAATGAGTTCACAATACCCTATATATAATAGTTCAAAATTAACATTAACAAAACATTATACAAAAAAATTATAAATTACAACAGTTATGTCACATTGTAATAGTATTTCACAATATTACTGTTTTTTTTGTTTGTTTTTTTATCAATCAAAGCGGCCTTGATGAACAGAAGAGACTTCTTTCAAAGCCAGTAAAAAAATCGTATCAACCTTAATACACAACAGTGTATTGCCAAATAAACAAAAAAAATCAACCATGATATTTTGTGTATGCCAATGAAATTAATTATTAATTCCATAAAAGTGTATATAGAAAAAACTGAAATAAATTATATCTAGACATTTATCTTACCTTCACTCCTGCCAGAACAATGTTTTTTGCTGCACAACATGAGAGATTTTTGATTAGAACTTGGTGTGAAGTACAGCACTCAACAAAAATGACAAAAATGGTTTAATATAGACTGAAGATGATGTAGATGGTATTGAATTTATAACTCATAGGATATGAAAGCAGGAAGCTTACTGGAGGAAAAACTGAATACATACATATACATAAATCACTGACATTTCAGATCATGATATTCTAGAAACTAGGTATTTTCTACACCCTCATACTAATGTATAGCCATTTATAAAGAGATCGTAAAAGCTTGTAAATAGGAAAACAATGAAATACAAATATGAATACGAAAAAAGGACTGGAGTGGTGTATGGACGGCACAGCTGACCTATTTCCACTCCAAGGGCTCCCATTCCACTGAGAAACACAGAGGACTGGGCCATCTGCTGCATAGCACTGTCCCCCAGCACATACCGCTGCCGACTACACACACGAACACACAGTTAGGAGCAAGAACGCTCGACTGAATCTGATTCTTAATGAATCAGATTCTGTCTCAAAGTGTTTCAGCTTCAGTATTTACAGTGTACCTGTACAGAGAGTCATCTATGTCCATGGAGTCGGCCATAGTGGGAAGGGGAGAGGGGGTGTCCAGGTGTTCCTCTGTAAGATTCTGTAGGAGAGATAAAGAGCATCTATTCACTGCCGATGACAGCAGAGCAGAGAAACACAATCTGAGGCATTCAGTCCAGAAATCTGAATTTACAGCTGTCAGAGATCTGGGTATGTCATGCATGTTAATTCTCAGACCCTTTTGACAGAAAAAAAAAAACAGTAGTCATACATCAACCTGACCTGCTCACAAACACCTCAGGACTGGCATCTCAGTTGTTCTTCAAACCAAACTGAAACTGATTCATTCAAAAGAACCGATTCAAAAGAACCGATTCATTTAAAAATCTATATGCCTGCATGGTATTTTAGCACAAAACTATATTCACAATAGAAACCATGACTTTTAAGACTGTATTCATTTCAATGAGTGTTCCAGATTTGGAAAACAATTTTAAAATTCCCTGATGAGCATTGGAGCCCTGAGTAACTTGACAACTACTTCTGCCTGCAATGCCATGACAGTTTTATGCATTGTCATGTTTCACATGACATACATATCCTTGTCAAGTGAGCCACACATTATGAATTTCTAAAAAAGCAATCTGTCTGAGCACTGCCACACGCAATCACACATCTTACGCGTATAATTTCCTCCATTTAAAGACGAAAGACTCTAAATGAATATCTAAAACACTAAATAAACCACATCATCACAAAAACATCTCGTATTTTATCAGAGAACGTTAAACGTGTCCTAAAAGCGTTACTTTATCATATTGCTTACTCATATCTATATATCATTAGCACACCGGCTAGCTGAGCTGATCAGTAAAATAGCCTGTTTAACTAGAAACAGTTCAACCGAATCTGCAGGCACGACCCTGCTTATTAATGCGCCTTTACGGCAGCGCTGGTTTGTATTCAGTGAGTCGAGGTTTAAAGTAATGTCTGTAGTAAGGAAAAAGAGATGTGAATTAGCTACCTGTCAATGCGCGAGAGGAACGGGAGCAGCACACTTCTTCTACTGCGCGTGCGCACTGGGGTTTCGTCATGGGACTCCTTTTTTATGTCTTTACATTGGTTGGAGCATAAGAAACAAATGTAGAAAATATTTTGTGGAAAAAAAATATATATATTTTAATCATATTTTATACGACAGGAGTTATTAAAAAAATGCATAGGCAAAAACAATGATTTATTTTTTCATTCACCAATCAGTTTTTAGGTTTCAGACTATTTTTAACCAAAATATTGTCCAAAGATGATTCCCAACTGTTATTAACTATATAACAGAATGATTTGATATATTTATATTTGTATATTTTATAATTTAATGAATTTAATATTTATAATAAATGTACTTTATGGAATATGTGTGTAAAATGTTCATATTTTATACGACAGGAGTTATTAAAAAAATGCATAGGCAAAAACAATGATTTATTTTTTCATTCACCAATCAGTTTTTAGGTTTCAGACTATTTTTAACCAAAATATTGTCCAAAGATGATTCTCAACTATGTTATTAACTATATAACAGAATGATTTGATATATTTATATTTGTCTATTTTATAATTTAATGAATTTAATATTTATAATAAATGTACTTTATGGAATATGTGTGTAAAATGTCCATAAATTGATATTCCCATTTTACTCAATGTATCTATACACTGCATCTAATTTGCATATTAATGTGTTCTTGGGGCAAACCATAATGAAAAAAGAAGTGGGAGTAATAACTTGGCAACATTTTCATAAGAATATCTCATATTTCATAGGAATATTGATCTATTATAATTTCTTGTTGTGTCTCCCCAAAATGCCTGATTAACATGATGTTTGTCCTGGTGTCCTCTACAAAAGACATGTATGAAAATTATGCCCTGTTTCGTAACAAAAACCGATTTGAAACCCTATAACATTTTTAAAAATTTTTAAGACAAACAATTTGAAAATTAGTCCGATTTAAATGATAATTACAAAATAGTATCATATGTGCTAAATTTGATCACTCTGTCAATATCGGTCATATTTAAAGAACAAGGAGAAGGTGCGTTTATGATCAAACCTCCAAACATTTGATGTCTCTAAAAAGCCCATGCTCTGTACAGGACATCCAGACTTAAAATTATAAAAAATATAGTGTCCTCTACAGAGGGCAAAAGTCTATGCCTGGGTCCCAGGAGGATATTGCAGGGATTTTAAAATAGCACCTGCTTCATACTTGGACATTAAGAAAAGTTATCTTTGTAGGTGGATGAGTCTCCCTCTGCTTGTGATGACTTGGAATTCCAAAAGGAATCGGATTTACGTGTTTAGATTTAGGTCAGATGTCCAGATATTGAAATATGTAAAAACACTTTTTGTAATTTTTTACCTAGATGTCACACTGGATTTAACAGTTACACCTCAAGCTGCAATGGCAATCATGTAAAACCATTAATTCATATTTCCCTTAAATTTAGGCATAAACCAGCATTAGAAAAAAAAAACTGTAGCGCTTTTGGTGTCTGAAAATTCCTCTTGATGTCAAGCATTTCTAAAAGCAAGAAGAGTCAAAAGACACTGAACAGATATTATTCTGACCAAAGGTATTAATTACATTCCTAAACTGCTCACCACAACCATAATGCTGCAAAGCATGGAGCTTTATAAAACTCAATAGAAAAAAAAACAATAAACATGCATCAACGTAGGGAAAAGCAGAAAATGAGTAAAAGAATTTGAAGATTTAGAGGGAAATATTAATGCATCATCTTATAAAAACATATAAATAGTACAATTATTTTACAGAGAAATACATTTCATAATCTTTGTTTCTAATCTATTTCTTCTGTAGTCAGGCTCATGATTTTTTCAAAGTTATATTAATAAAATGACAATGCACAATAAATCTCTTATATACACCATGTCTTGATTAAAATGAAAGTGTTCTGATTTTGTCACTTTATGCTTTTACTCATTTTCATGTATAAAAGGATTTATTATCAAATTATGTATTATTAAATTAAATAGTGAGTTCAGTCTCTGTTGACTGTGTGACTGACATCTCTGTAGTGGCTCATTTACCATCAGCTGATCCTGAGGAAACTGGACTGACATCCAAGTACTGAGAGTCCTACAATATAACACACAGACAGTCACATACGAGTATGAGACATTACTGCGGTCACATCACATCAGGAGATCCATTTCAGAAAAAAAAAAACACAGCCAGAGATATTAGTATATTCACATTATAGCCAGAGGCATGAATGAAAAACTGCTCAAATGATCAACAACTCTCTCTTTATCACTTACACACAGTGACACTAATTAAGAGATTACATTTATATATAGATCAGTCATATCACAGAATTAAACTCTTATTAAACAGTTTGAAGTACAGAGACGGAAGTGGAGATTAATTATCTTAAATTCTGTAATTACACGAGGCCTTTTACTAAAATTGGGTCAATATAAAAGCTTTAAATAAAAACATACTCACAATAGTATAGTTCCTCCAGTTTATAATGTGGATCACCTTTCAAATCAGAGAGAAACTTTACTTCAGATTGTCCTAGTTTATTCCCAGTCAGATCCAGTACTCTCAGGTGTGAGGGGTTTGATCTCAGAGCTGAAGCCAGAGCAGCACAACCTTCATCTGTGACACCACAATAGCACAATCTGTAGAGAACAATGACACAATTTGAATTGGTGTTCAAGTGAGCAGGAGAGGAGATATAATGAAAAGCATTGCGACATACTGCTGCTGACAGAATGAGATTTATGCATGTTGATGCTTAGTGGTGCTGTTTGAAACTGTCATGTGATTCAGGACTGAACAGACACAAAAAGATGAAGGTGAGATAGTGACTGGAGAAACAATCACTTGCACCTCTAATACAAACCTACAGGAGGACACTTCTGCTTCACAGGACCCACATTTTATGCATATATGTATACATATCTATGGTTAGAAGTCCCAGTTGCTATAGAAACAGTCAGCGTTAACCAAAGACTTAAACTACTTCAGTCTGTGTGCATTGAATTTATTTAATACACAAGTTTCACAATTTGAGTTGAATTACTGAAATAAATGAACTTTTCCACGACATTCTAATTTATTGAGATGCACCTGTATCTATGGTTAGAAGTCCCGGTTGCTATAGAAACAGTTAGCGTTCGGAGACGTGCACTTAGGACTGCGCATGCGCACTGGCTGGTCTAGCCTGAATAATTAGCTTTTTTTAACGCTATTTGAGCAAAAGAAACAACATTTATGAGACAGATTTTATTGGTGATTTCAAATATGAAATTTAATCATAAGCCTGGCGAACAGGTTTGGAGGATTTGACAATTCCCCATTCAAAGAGATAGGAGCTGCACTTGCATGTCCGAGAGGCGTTTCAAAGATGGCCGCAGGAGAAGGCGGCAAAATGCATTGCATTGCTCTCTTCACTTTTATATTTATGTTTTTGAACTGTTGATTTTGTTTCCAAAGCTTCAGTGCATAACGACACTTGTGTCTGTCTTACAAATGTACTGCAAATGCTCTAAAGAACGCTGAAGGCGAACAGAAATGAGATATACAGCTCTCTGCTTGCAGCGTGTCAGTCATGCTCGTCAGGAAAGTGAGTGAAACACATTTTTATCAAATAATATGTCATTAATAGCAGTTCACTTTCGCGATTTGATACGATTGCATTCATATCAGCAGCAAACCATACCAGAGTTCACATGAACCATACCCCAGACAACCCCTTTTAAGCGGACTCGGGTACGGTTCACGGGTGCGCACCCAAGTTCGGAAGACAGCGTTCACATCCAAACTACCAAACTCTGACCTTAAAGGGGTCATATGAGGCGGGGCATAGAGGAGAAACAATAATGTACAGTATGTGGAAAATAATGTGTTTTTTTTAACCTTAAACCGCATAAACACATTACACCAAATACACAAAATAATGTTCTTTTTAGCAGCATCATATGACCCCTTTAATTAAACCAGAGTGCGCACCAAAAGTGCTAGTGTGAAAGAGAGATGATCTTACTCCAGCTTCTTCAGTTTACAGTGAGGATCCTCCAGTACAGCAGAGAGAAACTTCATACTTGAATCTTGTAGTTTATTCCCAGACAGATTCAGTACTCTCAGGTGTGAGGGGTTTGATCTCAGAGCTGAAGCCAGAGCAGCACAACCTTCATCTGTGACACCACAATCACTCAACCTGTAGAGAACAATGACACACTCTTCAGTCTCTCAGTTCTGATCAGAGCTGTGTTTCCCAAAACCATTGTTAGCTAATTATGGTCGTTAGTTCCATTGAATTCTATTAGCAACGACGGAACTTGCGACCATAGTTGCTTTCGGGAAACGCACCCCAGATCAGTTTAGCAGTGAATCCATTATTAAAGAGAAATTACAAACTTAAAAGCACAATATCAACATATTTGATAAATCATTGGACTGAGATCTAATGTCACAGAGCACAAACATTTGCATGGACATTTACCATCTAAAGTCTAATTTAAGTGGGATTAAAAACATTTCATAATTGCATTATTATTTAAAAAGAGTCAGTGCAGAAAGATTAACGTGATGAACATTAAAAAATTAATCCAGCATGTTCTTCATTTCTCAGTTCTGACTGTGTTGAGCTCAAGTCAAGATATTGAAATTTTGATTGTGATGTCCAAGTATCTATTTCAGTGTGACTCTCAGTCCTGCAGTATCATATTACTGAGGAGCAGCTCATGTTTTCAGTCATTTACAGCTCAGTCAGCTGAACTCACAGCATCAGAAAGAGGCTGAACACTTCAAATATACTTTACATTGTGTTTCATGTGTGAGAGTCATATATGATCTTACCTTAGTATCTCCAATTTACAGGGAGGATCTTCCAGTACAGCAGAAAGCAAATTCACACTAGAACGCCCTAGTTTATTCCCAGTCAGATCCAGTTCTCTCATGTGTGAGGGGTTTGATTTCAGAGCTGAAGCCAGAGCAGCACAACCTTCATCTGTGACACCACAATGCATCAGCCTGTAGAGAACAATAACCGGTGCTTAATTTGTAAATCGGAAGGTAGTTCTGAAAAATAGTTCTGAAAGTTGTAGGGCTGAGCAACTCTTTACTGCCCTAGTACAAAAGTAATCAAATAGAAATGTGGTGTCAGATAATTAACAGGAACTGAAACAGGTGTGTACTAATCAGAAACCATTGCAACTATTAAGCAAAGAGAACACAGGCAAACAGACACAGGGAAAACGAGACACAATGATAAAGAAACGTCTCGGTTACGTAGGTAATCTTGGTTCCCGGAATAGGGAACGAAACACTGGGAAGCCGTCACTATGGGAACACCTTCAGTGTGACGAATGTCTGAAGCCAGTAGAGCACCGCCCCAAGAATTACGTCACGTATACTTCATATCAGTGTGCTACGTGCTATTTCATCTGATTTCTATGACGAAGGAAGCACTATTGAAGGTATGGGAACGGCCGACATTGCAGAGGTTACATCCGTAACCAAGATGTTCCCTTTCATATGTTCACTTCAACTCTGTGAAGCCATCGCTATGGGAACAATATACCATAACGCCTGCACGTGAGGATAGCTGGAAGATCGAGGAAACAGTCCGCTCAAGCAGATAAACCTGGGTGCCAGGAGCCATCCTCACATCCAGACCATAGAACTTGATAAAGGTGATTGGAGAGGACCATCATGCCGCAACACAAATATCTTCCAATGAAGAGCATTTTAAGAGAGCCTGAGAAGAAGCCATTCCTCTGGCAGGATGAACACACACACCTAGAGGCGAAGCCATGTTACACGCCTCATAAGACGCAGAGATAGCCTTAATCAACCAATTGAGACAACCTCTGTTTGGTGACAGCAGCTCCTTTGTTTTACCCTCAAAACATTCAAACGACAGGTAGATACACCACTGGACTGTGCGGTCTACATAGATCTTCAAAATCTTCATCGGGCAAAGACCAAGAGATCATAAATCACCCCAATCCCAAAGTTCCCAAAAAGCCTCAAAGACCAGCCCCGGGCAAAGTCCATACAAGAAGGGCTGATTGAAAGAGCCTGCAGGTCCCCTCTTCTCTAAGAGAGAATAGAGCCACCAAAATGACCGTCTTAAAGGTCAAAAACTTTTCTGACACCACGTAGCCTCTGGTGTCACCCTGGCTGTCCATCTCTTCGGCATGAGGTCATTGCACATCGCTCGGTGGCAGATGCCGGTAAACTCCTCCACATAATCCTCCAAATATCGGCCACCTTGAAAAATAAAAATAACTCCTCCACATAGTCCCAGGCAGGGTCATGGTGCCACATAGATGTCAACGATTTCCATATTACTTTTATTCTTTTAGGTTCGGTCTTCTGTCACGTTTCTGTGTAGTACAATCCAAATAAAGCGCACAAAGAAGAAGGTTCACAAAGAGTTTTAATAAACACATAGCAACACACTACACATTACCATAAAAGAGACTGAACAATGAACAGAAGAAACTCAGGGCTTAAATACACAGACTAGATAATTAATAGGAACTGAAACAGGTGCGTACTAATCATAAACCTTAGCAACTAATAAGCAAAGGGAACACAGGGAAACAGACACAGGGAAAATGAGGCACAATGACAAAGAAACAGAACTATACAGAACATAACTGTGACGTATCCTACTGTTCAGTGAACAGCAACTGAAGCTTCAGTAAATGCTTAGTGAGTCAAAAACAGGAGCAGCAGGTCATGTGATGTGATGGAGATAAATGAAATTAACTTCATCTTCAGTTATCACAGTACTTTATGCTGAGACTTATTTTATGTTCTATCTTATTATTTTACTAAATTGAAAAGACACGCCTTACTGAGGACAAAGATGTGACTATGAGAGAGATGATCTTACCACAGTTTCTCCAGTTTACAGTGAGGATCCTTCAGTACAGCAGAGAGCAGATTCACTGAATTTCCTATTATATTCCCAGACAGATTCAGTTGTCTCAGGTGTGAGGGGTTTGATCTCAGAGCTGAAGCCAGAGAAGCACAACCTTCATCTGTAAGACCACAATTATACAACCTGTAGAGAACAATGACACACTCCCTCAGTTCAAATCAGATCAGTTTAGCAGTGAATCCATAGAAAGTAGAAACTTAAAGGGATAGTTCACCCAAAAATGAAAATTTGATGTTTATCTGCTTACAAACAAAACCAAATTAAACCCTGCGGCTTGTGACGATACATTGATGTCCTAAGACACGAAACGATCGGTTTGTGCCAGAAACCGAACAGTATTAATATAATTTTTAACCTCAAATCCACCACTATGTCCAACTTCCTTCAGCGCGCACGCTCCGTTGCGTGAGATGTGTACGCGCTCTGGCGTAGTTTACGCAAGCGCCGGAAGTGATCTCTCGCGCGTATACGTCACGCATTGTTTACACAGTGCACAGTCATTGTAGGTACGACGGCTAATCAAAATGGTACTTACTTGCGCTTATCCGGATTGTTCAAACCGACTTAAAACTAAAAGATTACGTTCTCTCGCGCGAACTCATTTGGGAGTGGTGACTTTCCACGTATTCCCCACTTCTGAGCCTGCTCGCCTGAAGTTATGGTTGATTGCTCTTCGGCTGGATATCAACACACCCATTAACGTAAACTACGCCAGAACGTGTACACACCTCACGCACCGGATGCCGTGCGCTTGCTCAAAGCAGTTGGACATAGTGGTGTATCAGAGGTAAAAAACGATATAAATACTGTTCAGTTTCTTGCACAGACCGATCGTTTCGTGTCTTTACACATCAATGTATCGTCACGAGCCGCAGGGTTTAATTTGGATTTGTCTGTGCATGTTTTATTTACTCTCATAGATTTTGTTACCATTGCCATGCATTATACGACTGATAGACTGCAACGGTTGGATTTAAAAATCATAATTTGTGTTCTACTGAAGAAACAAAGTCACCTACATCTTGGATGCCCTGGGGGTAAGCAGATAAACATAAAATTTTCATTTGTGGGTGAACTATCCCTTTAAAACACAAATCAATGTTTGATGGATCATTGGGCTGAGGTTTAACATGTCACAAAGCACAAAACAATAAATAATATTTCTTAAGAGCACTATTTTGATGCTAAATCGGTTTTAAATTACACTATTCACGACATAACTGAGCATCAGGTTGTGATGTGAAAGTGTGTATTTCAACTCATGTTTTCAGTCATTTACAGCTCAATCAGCTGAACTCTCAACAGCAGAAAGAGGCTGAACACTTCAAATATACATTGTGTTTCATGTGTGATAGTCATATGTGAATATGTGAAGTGACATGTGGCCAAGGAGGGCTATGCATACTCGGAATTTGTGCTCTGCATTTAACCCATCCAAGTGAGAGGCACCAACGATCTTCTCAGCTG